>NC_060967.1:1227500-1270000 GCF_910589235.1 Vespa crabro
TATATATATATATATATATATAAATATACATATAGAGAGATATGTGCATAATAAGTGCATAATAAATATATAAATGTTTATATTGTATTCTAATATACTGTGAAACATTATCAAGTATATCGTAGGGAAGTATCGTTCGATGAAATTTTATTAATTACATCGATACGATGAAATCAATTACGCGAGCTTTACACGATCGGCTTTTACGGTCTAGACATTGGCTCGTTAATCTTCTTTCATTCCGTACCGTAATTATATTCTACAAAGCTCAAAATAACAACAATTTCAACAACAACAACAACAACAACAACAATGGTTATAAACAGAGTCTATTTAATTCTTTCGTTCTCTTTGAGATTTTCTCTCTCTCTTTCTCTCTCTTTCTCTCTTTTCGTTCGTTTCATTTTTTTCATTTCTTATTTTTATTACTTTTTTATTATTATTATTATTATTATTATTATTATTATTATCATCATTCTTTTTTTTTTCTTTTTCTTTTTTATTTCTTTTTCCTTCTATTTCTTTTCTATCTTCCCATCTCCATTTAATATATCGCGCTCTGGTGTATGTAATCTCGTGTAGCTTGCCAAAACAAAAACGGCTGAGTGCTATCAATAAACATCGGGTGGTAAAATTAATTCGTGGTTATTCTCTCTCTCTCTCTCTCTCTCTCTCTCTCTCTCTCTGTCTCTTTCTCTCTTTCTCTTTCATTCTCTCTCTATCTATCTATCTCTTTATATTTTTTATACGTGTAGATATGTATACGTGTTTGTTGTTATCGATGACCAGGTGTTCCATAACAAAATAACATTCTCTCAATAGTAGTTATTACGTGTCTCTTTTTCTCTCTCTCTCTTTTTTTTTTTTTGCTAATAATTCTGTATAAAAGACAAATGAGAGAGAGAGAGAGAGAGAGAGAGAGAGAGAGATTGCTATCATTTTTTCATCTGGCTTTCTTCGCTTATCACATTTTTATCTTTCTTTTCACACCTATCATATGATTAATTTGTAACATCGAGAAAGTCTGAGAGAGAAAGAGAGAGAGAGAGAGAGAGAAAGTGGGGGATTATTATTGTTAAAGGAAGAATCCCTTGAGAGCAATCCTGAACTTCACTATCAAGATGACAAATCACAGAGTTAGATAGCGTATCACCGTATATATGTGTGTGTTGTGTGCGTAGGTATTGTATGTATTCCAGAGCATACGCCTTGATTCGCCTCTACTGTTAGAGAGACAATGGGATACCTTGTATTCTGTATTATCTGTTCTATACATATATACATACATACATATATACATATGAGTGTATCTTCCTTTATATCCGTATGCGTTACATGGTAACACGTCTGATAAACGAAAAGAGTATTCTCGTCATGTTTCAATTTGTTGTACGTTGCATTTTTTTTCTTTTTTTCCTTCTATCTTTCTTTTTTCTTTTCTCTCTCTCTCTCTCTCTCTCTCTCTCTCTTGGTTATTTTAATAACGAGTTTCAACTATATTCGATTATATTGTACATCTAATTTGTCTTTCCTGTTTCTTTCTTTCTTACTTACTTTTTCTCTTCTTTATTTTTTTTCCTATCTACCCCCTCCCCTCCCACTAATTTCCATTATTTTTATTTTCTTCGCTCGTTCGTTCATTCTCTTTGTCAGAGTCACCATATTTTTTTTTTTCTTCTTTTTTCTTTTTTAATCGTCCCTTTGTATATTTTTTTATTTCCTCTTTATACACATATATATATATATATATATATATATATATATATATATATATTACAGGGGTTCGTTCGTTTCTTGTTCATTTCTTTCGTAATTTTTTCCTCTCTTTTCTTTTTTAATTTGTATCTCTCTTTTTTTTCTTTTTTTTTTATCTTCACTCAAAATACTTTCTGATATAACGCACGCATGATTTCTCTGTCGAAGGAAACAAAAAGAAAAAGAAAAAAAAAAAAAGAAAATCAAAAAACAAAACAAGGAAAAAAGCACTAGAACGTAGGATAAAACATGTGACCAATTTTTGTGTCGTAAAAAAAGACGTAAGGTCAGGTTTGTCATTGGAATCTAGAGAAAGAGAGAGAGAGAGAAAATCCAACGAAAGAAAAAAGAGAGAGAAAAAAGCAAAAAAAAAAAGAAAAAAAAAAGAAAAAAAGTATATCGATAAATAAGCACAAAAAATGGAACATCTATCGCACAATCCCTATTCATTTTCTTACTTCGTTCGAACATAACCCTTCTCTTTAACCACCCTCTTTCTCTCCCTCACTCCCATCCTCATCCTCATCTCTCCCCTCCATAGCCATTAAATCCCCTTTTCTCGACAACTTCCTTTCATTGTTAGGTAGATTTGTTTGCCAAAGAGAAGAATGGCAGGAAAATGTATTCTAACTTTTCTATCTCTATATTTCTCGTCTAGATAACGTATCTCGTGCACTTTCTCGTTGTTACCACCATCATCGGCCTACTTCCTCTCTCTCTCTCTCTCTCTCTCTCTCTCTCTCTCTTTCTCTATGATCCTCCTTTTCTCTCCCTTTTACCCCCCCCCCCCCTACCCTTCCTACTCACTTCTCCTACATCCGACAAGAACCTCAACCTACACGAGGTACGTGTACCGATGTCGGAGACGTTACCACGTTGAAAAGAGTGGCTCTCCTGTGGGTCGTCATATTTTCTGCGGCATGAAATTCAATTCCGCTTGATTCCATGAGACTTCTGCTGGCGTTATTACGGGTACCTTTGTGCCAGGGATCAGACCAAGGATTACGGATGCCAGAGCCTTCGAGAAAAAGCCTTCTGGAGAGAGGAGAGGGGAAAAAAAAGCAAGAGAGAGAGAGAGAGAGAGAGATGGAAGGGGATAAATAGTGATAGTAGTAGTAGTAATAGTGGGGAGGTAATGGAAAGGAGTTGGCACATAATGAAGGCAAATTTGAAAGTGTGTTAGGGAGAGAGAGAGGAAAGACAATGAGGGAAAAAAAAGAATGGAAAAAATGAGAGAGAGAGAGAGAGAGAGAGAGAGAGAGAGAGAGAGAAGGGCTTCACGAATAATTTCCTAGGGATTCTTTTATTAATGGACCCAGTTTTCTATTCCCTCTTCTGAAGTCCCCGACTCCGAATGATTACCATGTCGAATTACTAGATCGAAAAGTTTTATGGATTACAATGAGAATATCGAGTAATCTTTTTTTTTTTTATTCTACCTCTCTCTCTCTCTTTCTTCATTCCTATTTTTTTCTCTATCGTACATTTACGTATTATCGAATCGATTTAATTTGACGAGACGATAAATGCCAATTTTCTTTTTTCTTTCAGTGATTTTGTATCAATATTTTTTCTTCTTCTTCTCTCTCTCTCTCTCGTTTTTTTTCTTTTTTCTATCTATCACTTTGTTCTCGTATACGTAAACACGAGGAATATTATTATTTTGATTGAAAATGCAAAAAAAAGCTTGTTGACGTTTCGATAGTAACAGATAGACAGATACATATATATATATATAAATATATATGTATTGTATTGTATTATATTGTATTATATGCATTTATATAGGTATTTAAATACATATATATTCATCTAGAATCATTGGTAACGTGGAAAACACACTCATACATACATACTTACATACGTACATACATATATACACACACATACACACACACATGTTAAACGATTCAGTTAGTGCACAAGTGCATTATTACCGTTGGGAAAATTTATTTGCATGATATTCGCGTTGTCGTCAATTTTGTTGTGGTACAGTATAGGATAATATAGCATAGTATAGTATATTATCGTATCATACCGTATCGTATCGTATCGTATCGTATCGCATCGTATCGTATCGTATCGTATCGTATAGTATCGTATTGTATCGATGAAATAACCTTTCGAAAGAGAAATCCAAGGATTTATACGTGCATTTGTTTAACAATAATAAACATACGACAAATGTTTACGTTGATGATATAATACATAAATGTAAATACGAGTCCGGTCAAGCTTTGCTTTTATGTTAACAGAATCCACTTACTCCTTCTCTCCCACCACTCCCTCCGACTCCATCACCAACACCAATCACCCTTGTATATTTTAAATAGCCTGTTTTGTCCAATGAATCTATGAAATGTTGAAAATAATGTATTAATCTTGTCCGATGAATATTATTAGAATGCATTTTATACGTAAAGAGAGAGAGAGAGAGAGAGAGAGAGAGAGAAGAACCTACGTCCGCTCGATTGGTTCGCTCGATATCTTCTTTTTTTTTATCACTAGCTAGTCCCTAATTTCCTATCACCTATTTCTCACCAAGTAAGCAAGCAACCAATCAAGCAACCAAGTAACCAACCAAGCAACCAATTTATCTCCTCCCTCCTCGTATATTTTGATTAATGACAACATGTGCTTCTGAGACATCGTCGTTGCCAAAATCGCATTAAAAGCGAATGAGTATGCTGAGAGACGATGGTGTCATTAAAATGATGCGTGGCTCTTGGCCAGATCGGAAAGGTTTAAGCAAGACCTTAAAATACACGTTTCCGATCTATTGCAACTAGAATATTAATCATGGTTTAAAAGATAGATAGATAGAGAAAGAAAGGAAGTATGTGTGTATATATGAATGTGTGAGTTACAAAAATTGAATGAAAAATAAAGTTTTTTTTTTTTTTTTATCATTTTTCCATAATAATTTGAAATATTACGATATATGTTCATTAGTTAATATTAATTATCGTCAAATCGTTATTATATCATAAACGATAAAGCTATTGAAATTAGTCAATGATGATTTATTTCCTATCTCTCTCTCTCTCTCTCTGTCCATCTCTTTTCCCGTCGATATTGTATAGGGTTGGTTCGAACTTTAAGCTTCATTGTCGAACTAACGGACCCTTGTCGCAACCCTTGGTCGAACGGGGCCGAAATCGATATTCGGCACCAGACAGGGTCGGTGGCTGCTTTTGATGGCAATACGAATCCTCCTTTCCTTCTCCATTTACCTTATCCTTCTACTTCGTACTTATTTCTATACCTTCACCCTTTGAGTCTAATCCTCACCCCTTCTTATCCCATTCCATCCTATCCCATCCTACCAATTCACTCACTCACTCACTCACTCACTCATACCCATTTATCTGTTTTCTGTGTCCTTCTCTAACAATTCCCTAAGAAAGTCGCACCTTTTTGGTCGGAAGAGTAATGTGTCTTTTGATCAAACCATTGAAAAGATATATATATATATATATATATATATATATATGTGTGTGTGTGTGTGTTTGTTTGTTTTTTCATCTCAAACTTTTTCTCTTTCTATCTCTTTCTGTCTTTCTTTAGGGCTAAAAAAGAAAAAGAAATTTGCGAATAATGGAACGTTTATATTCTTGGTTGATAAGAAAACGAGTGTTGTAATCGTGAATGTGAAAAGTGACTAATGAAACGAAAAAATCAGCTTTCTTTTTCTTTGTCTCTTTTTGTCTGTCTCTGTCTATCTGTCTGTCTGTCTGTCTCTTTCTTTTTGTCTCTGTATCTCATCGATTTTCGATTCTTTTGGAGAGTTAGATTAAAGGGAAGAAAAATCATTTGTCTAAGGGTCGAAGATTAAAATGGTGGGGGAGTTCTTGTCCTGATAAAAGCTCGTTCACTAAGAGAGTTTCTCACTTTCTTTCTATCATCATTCTCTCTCTCTTCCTATCTCTCTCTCTCTCTCTCTCTCTCTCTCTCTCTTTGTCTTTGTTTTTATCTCTCTTCTACTCTTTCACTCTCACTCTTTTCTCTTTCTATTTTTTCTTTTTCTACTTTTCTTTTTCTTTCTTTTTCTTTCCTTTTATTTCTTCTTTTCTTCCTTTTCTTTTTTGTTTTCTGTATCATTCGAATTGATCTACCTTTCGATCCTTTTTTTTTTTCTTTACGTACATCAGCGATGATCAGAAACAAATTAATTCTTATGAATCATTAAATCGCATATGTATATATATATATATATATATATATATATATATATATATATGTATATAAATACATTATTTCAATGATTACTATTAACAAAGTACTTGTTCTGGATTTAATACGCGTGTGTGCAGCGTTTAATGGATTTCCACGCGTGTTTATTTTCCTTTCCGATTCTTTTTCTCTCTCTCTCTCTCTCTCTCTCTCTCTCTTTTCTCTTCTTTTTTTCTTTTTTTTTCTTTTTTTCCCTTTTCAACCATACGTCGCATGTATATCTCAAGGGATAAATCATGTCAACGACTACGACGTATTATGACTACTACCAATTACGACAAGTTGACATTTATGAATATAATTAAAAATTAAAAGATAAAGAGAGAGAGAGAGAGAGAGAGAGAGAGAGAGAGAGAGATGGAGAGGGATGAAGGATGAGGGATAGAAAAAAAAAAAAAAAGAGGAGGAAGAAAAGAAACATAAACGATAGACTTTCTCGTGTTCGGTCAGTTATTTATTATATGGTGACCTTGTTAGAAAGAAAGAAAGAAAGAAAGAAAAAAGTAAGAAGAAAAGAAACTAGGAAAAAAATCTAAGTGTTAGCTTAGCACGCAAAGTCTTCTCGCAAACCTATAATTAATTTCTTTTGAAGAAAGAAAACGCGATTTCTTTTCTCTCTCTCTCTCTCTCTCTCTCTCTCTCTCTCTCTCTCTCTCACTTTCTTAAGAGAGAACCTTGACAATTCTCAAGGTTCTTCATCGTCTTTGTGACCAATGGTTCGTGATTTCATTTTGGAGTAAACGGGAGAGAGAGAGAGAAAGATAAAAAGAGAGAAAGGGGTCACGGGTCGTAGGTCACGATCGACGTGCGATAAATTTCGTTTTTTTCTTTGCAAAGAAATAAAAAGAGTAAAAAAAAAGAGAATAGAGAGTGAGAAAGAGAGAGAGGGAGGGAGGGAGGGAGGGAGACGAAAAAATAAAAGTTATATATATATATATGTATATACACGTGTGTGAATTCGTAAAATTACACCGACCATCGAAATGCTGGTAGTGTTCTTGTTAAACGAAAGGAAAAAAAAAAAAAAAAAGAAAAAAGAAGGGGCTCTTTGTTCGCTGGTTTTTCCTTCCTTTTAAATAACAGCTCATATACTTTCTTTTCTTTTTTTTCTTCTTTTTTCTCTTTCTTTTTCTTTTTTTCTTTTTTTTCTATTTTTTGTCCCCTCTTTTCCTCCCTTTCCCTTTTTGCCCTTTCATCTTTCATTATCCGATGTTCCAGTACACTTTTATCCCTTTCATTATTTCGTTCTATTTACCATCTCAATTGCAATTACTCGTGAAAATGCTTCGTTTACATTTCACCATCTTTTTATCCATCTATCTATCCCATCTATCCATCCAATCCATCCATTTATCCATTTACTTATTTGCTTATTTATTTATTTATTTATTTATTTATCTGCCATACGTATACGTTTCTTTATTTTTTTTTTTGAAGTAAATATTTCTTTTCTTTTCTATCTTTCTTTCTTTTTCATTCGTCCTAAATCATGTTCATTAACAAATTTAATCGGATGTTCCTCTACTACTTCTTCTTTTTCTTCCATTTCGTATTATCCTTAACGCGAATCCCTTTCTGATAATCAAGGAATAATTTTGATAATAATCCCTCCCTCCCATCACTCTTAATCCTCAATCGTCATCCCTCAGTTCTCGTTCTCGTCATGTTCTCAGTTCTCGAATATATTTTGAGAAATTAAATTAATTTTTTTTCTTTTCTTTTTTTTTTTTGAATTAAAATTCGTTTTAATTTCGTGCACTGTGTTTTCTTTTTTCTTTTTCTTTGCTTTTCTCTTTTTTTTTTTTTTTTTTTTTTTTTTTTTTTTTTTTTTGTAAATTGTTTGTCTTCATTGTTAGCTCGTAGCTTGTTAACGATGCAAGAAGAAAATGTCTGATCTTTTTTTTTTCGATTATTAATTATTATCATTGAATGTATTTAACGTAGATACGTTGACACATACATATATACATATATATATATATATATATATATATATATATATATATATATATATATATTAGATATTTAAATAGAATGATAAATTGAATTAACATAAAACATGAAAAGTTATCTAATTAAATATAAACAATTAAATATATACGTTCGTATTTGTATTCAATAATGATTTGTAAACATTTATAATTGAATAGAAAAGATATGAAAATAAGTTCGATATACGAAGTAAGTAGAGCAGGTTAAAAAAAAAAAAAAAAAGAAAAAGAAAAAGAAAAAGAAAAAAGAAAAAAGAAGAAAAGAAGAAAAAAAGAAAGATAACATTTCACGCGTTATAAAAGAAGATCATTGAAAAATTTTGCACGATTGATATTAACAAATTTACGTTTCGATAAATCACATGACATTTTGCATTATATTAATTTATTAACAATTTATTTTAATATATACTTCGAATGCTTTTAAAATAACTACGTAGTTTATTACTCTTATCTACGATAATGTAGTATATCTCGAACGGATTTCGAAGTTTAACGAATGGCAATGAATTATCGAATTATCTATCGATACGAAGTTTGACTTTAACTATGAGAAACTCTCGTAAAATACGTTCTCTTGCTATTTCTCTCTCTCTCTCTCTCTCTCTCTCTCTCTCTCTCTCTCTCTCTCTCCCTCTCTTTTTTCATCTTTTACGATTTTATTTCATCCACTTGAATTTTATCTCCGTTAAAGAGAGAAAAAGAAAAGAGAAGAGAAGAAAAGAAAAGAAAAGAAAAGAAAAGAAAAGAAAAGATAAATACTAGTTGCAATGATAATATAGATCTTCGTAGAAGAAATGGATTCATCGCCGATAAATCTTTTTTTCTTTCTTTCTTTCTTCCTTCCTTTTTTTTTTATTTCTTTGCACTTCTTTTTTTCTTTTTTTTTTTTCTCTCTATTTTTATTGTACGAACTATCGACATATTATTGACAACTATTATTGAACACTTCGGAAGCACATATGTATATATATATATATATATATATATATATGTGTGTGTGTGTGTGTGTATACTACTTCCGTGTACAGTAACTTTTGTAATATGTACATATGTATCTTTGCATGAATGAATGATAGATAAAGGAGTCTAATAAAAATTACATAGTAAAGGGCTTTGAGTACACTTAAGAGAGATAGATAGAGTAGAGTAGAAAGAGAGAGAGAGAGAGAGAGAGACAGAGAGAATTTCATTGAACATGTTAAAGGAGCTTCCTTTGCTTTAATCATCGATGTGGAAAGCTCAAGGTTATACGATTAGTATTGGGATCGAAAGGATGATGATTAATATAGGAAAGTTTAAAAAATTTCAACGTACCATAATAGAAAGTTTTAAAGAGCCAATTAGCGACGTTAGTCTCAAATAATTTTATATGAGCGAAAGAAAATAAACGAGTGCGAGAGAGAGAGAGAGAGAGAGAGAGAGAGAGAGAGAGAAGGATAATATAGAAAATGTCTGAGATAGAAAACTATTTTGAATAAGTTCGATTAATTTTCATTTTCTATATTATTCAACTTATGGCCGATTATGGTTATAATTGAGTTGACGCGTTTGCATTAAATTAATAAAGTCTAATGAATTATATCTCTTTGCCCAGCGTCCGTATCGGCGGTTTAAACCGTCGGAACTAAGTTTATTGCTTTAGCAACATGATGTGATATACTTTTCGCAAATAAACCATAATTGGATAGCTTCGAACGTTTGCAAAATAACATCGTAATTTATGATGAGAGAGTTACAAGTTAAAGAGAAAATAAGAGAGAAATATATATATATATATATATATATATATATATATATATATATATATATATATTTAGAGAAAAAGAGAGAGGGAGAGAGAAAACTCTTAATTGATTTTTCCTTATGCGATATCAATCTCCGCCATTATTGTGATATTAATAAATACCATGGGAAATAATTTAGCTCGATTTACGAACAAAGCGTTACTCTCGGTCCATCTCTCTCTCTCTCTCTCTCCCTACCCCCCCCCTCTCTCTCACTCTCTCTCTCTCTCTCTCTCTCGCTTCGTCTCTTCGTTTTCTTTAGGAGAAGCTTTCCCAAGTGCGACGTTTCGAATTTAATGTTTAAGCAGAACCGCTTGGAGTTAAAGCGAGTATCCTTTTCTCCCTGAAACGAAATTTCTTCGTCTTGATAAAGAGATTGCGAGAGAGAGAGAGAGAGAGAGAGAGAGGATATATGAATGAGAAAGAGAATTCTTTCTCTTTGCCTAATGTGCCGAAGCGGACGTCGTCGTAGAAACGAAAGACTACGTTCAATTTACTAAAATGGCTTGAATCCAATGAAATCCACGTTTCTTTACGTAAAAGAGGAGTAGTACGTTTACTTTCAACAACGTGCACGTCAATTTCGCAAATGTCTTCTCGAAAAAGCTGGTCGGTATAAAGAAAAAAAAAAAGAGAGAGAGAGAGAGAGAGAGAGAGAAAGGAAAAAAAAAAATGAAAAAGATAAGAGAGAATCAAGATATTCCTCAAGATAAAAAGTCTCATGAACGTCGAAATTTTCTTGAAACTTTAATTTACGATTAGTTGCTATCTTAAGAGAATCAAAGAAAGAGAGAGAGAGAGAGAGAGAGAGAAGGGGAGATTGGTAGGTAGAAGGGAAAGAAAAGATATATTAAATAATATAAATGTAGCTTATAAAAAGACTTTTTTTTTTTTACAATAGAAATATTAGATAAGACCAATTTTTATTTAAAGGTAAAGTTTTGTTTGATTAATTCGTTTAAATGACGAATCATTACAATGATAATTAATAATCTCGATCGTTGCCTGTTTTTTGCCTTTCTTTCTTCCCTTCTTCATTTTTTTTTTTTTTTTTTTTTTTTTTTTTTTTCTTTTTTGTTTTTTTTAAATAGTCGCTTCATTAACAAACGTCCCTTTCAACGATGCCCTTCGCAATATTTCATTTCTTTCATTACGATATTTCTTTCCTCGACTCGTCTAATCCGACATTTGGCAAGCTTCTTCTATCCCTCTAGATAGATTACATATATATATATATATATATATTGTTTCACTATCCTTTTTTTTTTTTTCGTTATCCCCCTTCTGTAAAAAAGATAAAAAAAGGAGAGAGAGAGAGAGAGAGAGAGAGAGACAGAGAAAAAACGAGGTGATCCATTGTTTCCATACCCTACGCACTATTCTATCTCTCTCTTTCTCTTTCTCTCTCTCTCTCTCTCTCTCTCTCTCTCTCTCTCTCTCTCTTCTAAATATCACTCTTCACTCCTATGCTACGATTGTCATTCCCTCTGAACCACCCTTATATTCTTTTCCTTCATTTTCATACTTTTCTAAATATATGTATTCGAATGCACGATATAACACGAAATAGATACGACCTCTCTCTCTCTCTCTCTCTCTCCCTCTTCTTTTCTTTCTTTCTTTTTTTTTTTGCACGTGGAGAAGACAGATTCTTTCTCTCTCTCTCTCTCTCTCTCTCTCTCTCTCTCTCTCTCTTTCTCTTTCACTCTCTTATTCTCTTTTTATTACCGGCGTTCATTTTCTACATATCACTTGCATCTATCCTTCTTCCAACCCTCTCTCTGTCTCTGTCTCTTTATCTCTTTTTTCATATTTTTTACACACACACACACACATATATACACAAAGAGAGAGAGAGAGAGAGAGAGAGAGTTTCGTCTCTTATCCCCTATCTTCTCATTGTAAATTTGTCGTCATTCGTTGTACTTCAATGATCGGTATTCTCTCTCTTTCTCTCTAACTGTTTTTTCTCTTCCATTCTCTCTCTCTCTCTCTCTCTCTCTCTCTCTCTCTCTCTAATTCTTTTTTTCCTTTCATTCTCTTTTTTCAAATCTATTTCACCTTTCATCAGTAAATGTCTTTGAAATCCATCAGATAAAGTGAAAATAATGCTCGTTTTAATCGTATTTTTGAGAAACTCGGCATTTTCATTTACGTCAATCCTTCCTTTTTCTTTTCGATTTCCTCACTCTCTCTCTCTCTCTCTCTCTCTCTCTCTCTCGATCCTCGTTTATCCATTATCGAATCACACCTCTCTCTCTCTCTCTCTCTCTCTCTCTCTCTCTCTCTCTTTCTCTCTTTCAACTTATCAACGATTTTTCTTTGAGAAAGATTTTTCCCTTTTCCTCCGATGAGATCCTTCCCTTATCTCCTCTTGGGCTTTTTTATTTGTCCTACTTTTTTATTCAACCAAGGAGTTATCTTAAAGAAAATGTCGTCCTAAAGAATAATAAAAGCGATAAGCTCGTTCTTATATACCAACGCGCGTTCAATATTGTAAATTAACTTTACGCAATCATCTTCGAATCTTTTGAAAGAGAGAGAGAGAGAGATAGAGAGATAGATAGAGAGAGAGAGAGAGAGAGAGAGAGAGAGAGAGAAAGTTTCTTAGACCCTTTAAAAGTATCTTTACCCTCTTTAAGATCCTTCATCATCTTCATCACCATCACCATCATCCTCATCCTCATCATCATCATCATCATCATCATCATCATGAACATCTTCCTCTTCTTTGACTACTTTTTCTAATTTTTCTTTTCCCACTTCTTCTCTCTTCTTCTTTCTTCTTATTCTACGTCCCTTTCTTTTTTTCTCTCTCTCTCTCTCTCTCTCTCTCTCTTTTCTCCTTCTTCTTTCGTTTCGTTGAAGATAACGATCACAAGATTTAGATTCCCCGACAACTTTTCTTCTTTATAAACGTAGTTCATTACCATAATGGAGTATTCGTTCGTAGGACAAGTTAAAAGGGCCAAGGATAAATGATCATAGTCGGTCGGTTTATTGATTCGCAATCGAGAACAAAAATGTGAATCTTCTTTAGGGCCTATTAATCCAACTCGTTGGATTTCTTTCAATCATCCTTTCCCCCTCTCCAACCCCCTCTCTCTTCTTCTCAACCCTTCTAATAAATATAATCGATTTAATTATCGTAATTAAATATTAGATAAAATAATAACATTTTACGTTAAAGTCTTACGTTAATTTAATTACTATTAATTATTTTTAATCATTTCGTAATCTCTAAATGATTATTATTAATCATTTTACGATTTATCACATCGATATTATTCGTTTAATATTTTTCTATCGGTTTATATTAGATATTTATTTCCCCTTTTTAAACTCTACCTCCTATCTTCTAACCTACCCTCCCACCCTGATCACCCTTCTTTCTTTCTCTTTCTCTTTAAACTTCCTCGAGATATGGTATAACCTTTTTACCTCCCGCCCCTCCGCCCCAACCCTCTCACTTTACTTTTCTCAATCAAGTTTCGCACAATAAACTTCTTCCATATATATATATATATATAAATCTTCTTATATATATAAATATAAAATATATATATATATATATATGTATATATTTAAAGTTAAGCATTTAAATATATTTTGTCGTAGAAGTTTATGCACAAAAGATATCGATAAATGATTTTTGTCGATCGTTTTATAAAGGGTTGTTTTTTTTTTCTCGAGAGTTGTCATTGAAATTTATTTCTCACGTTTCCCAAGGAGAAATCGTCCATCCACCTAATTTCTGTCTTTCTCGAATTTGATGTCATTCCATATTAAAAATTACCTTCTGGAATATGGTATTCGGGAATAAGAGAGGATAGGGGATGAGGAAGGGACGTTGGGCGAAGGATGAATGATAAAGAATGAAAAATAAAGGTGAAGGGAGAGAAATATAAGGGATGAATCTCTGAGGAATAATAATGAAGATAATAATAACAACAACAAAACAACAATAATAATAATAATAATAATAATAATAATAATAATAAGGATTATATTAATAATAATAAAAAAAGAAAGAGAGAAAAGAGAAAAAAGAGAAAAAAATTGAGACGGACAAAGCGATTCTTTTCTATTTTGACAGTGTTACACGTGTAAAACTAATAGATTCGTTTAGACGAATGGCAAATGATTAAAAAGGAAAAATGAAAATTAATGAAAAAAGAAAAAAAAAGAAAAAAGAAAAGAAATAAAAGGGAATGATTTAAAAATGTCGAAAGAGAAATTGTTCAATCGTCTTCTTTCGTTATGCGACACGATGAAATGTTTTTTTTCCTTCTTCTTCTATTTTTTTCTATTTTCGTTTCTTTTTTTTTTTTTTTTTATTCTATTATCTTTATTTTTCTTTTCTTTCAGATGATAATCTGTTGTCTTTCTTTTTCTTTTCCTTTCTTTTCTTTTTTTTTTTTTTTTTTTTTTTTTTTAACCAGATCATACTAAAACAGAAGCACTTTCTTCAAACATATAATTTATATATTATCTCGTTTAAAACGAGAGACGTTTTGTTTCACGGATATGAAACACGTAATATCAAATCAAAAGAGAAACACGTTTTCATGCTGTACCATAAGCTATGACGAATTAATTACAACGGTTGCGTTGAGTACACGGAATCACAGTGAAATTCCAACGAGGATTTTATACGTAGGTATATACTAAACGTATACTGAAATGCAATGTGTGTTCTCTCTCTCTCTCTCTCTCTATCTCTCTCTCTCTCTCTCTCTCTCTATCTCTCTCTCCCTCTTTAACTCTTCACTCTTAACTCACACGTATACGTGAGACATGGGTTTGTATAAATTTCGAGATTGAGATTTATTGCCGTGATCGGAATCGGAATCTATTTTTCAATGTAACAGATATATTTTTCCTTCTCTATGATCGCTTTAGATATTTGTTAGAATAGTGAATGATAAAAATGGACGGACGGATAAGCGGATGGACCGAAGGACGAACAAATGGAAAGATCGAAGTTCTCTATTATAGTAAACACTTTCGTAATAATCATCGAAGTTTTATCAATCAATCATTTTATTAAAAAGGATCACGTTATTTGTGATAATCGTGTATCTTCTTGGATAACTATCATAATCGTTTCCTTTTTATCTTTTCTCTCTCTCTCTCTCTTTCTTTTCCTTTTGTTTCGTTTTTTTCTTCTTTTTTTTTCTTTTCTTTTCAACGCACGCACAGTTCTTGCTTAGAATCGCGACGTGTAAATCATGCAAACGTTTCTTAGAATATGATAAAGATAGATAGATAGATAGAGACGTATTGACTGATAAACGGACAGGACAGATAATTAGATAGATTGATAAATAGATAAATAAAAGGAGAAAGGGAAAGGAAGAAGGATGATAATGTTAGATCGATATGAAAACAACAATGGAAATAACATCGATTGTATCTTGCAATTAATGGAACTATCTACTCAATCACTCATTCATTTCACTTTACTTTACTTTATTTTACTTTACTTTACTCACTTCACTTCACTTCACTTCACTTCCCTTCCCTTCCCTTACTTACTTAGTTACTTAGTTACTTACGTAGTTAGTTACATACATACGAAATGGTCGATCTTTAACGATGGCTACTTACGTAAGACCGAGGACGTTATTCAATTGTAACATCTCAAGGTTTCCACATTGCATCTATCTCTTGGCGTTTAAGAAACGCAAAAGTACTTAGTTAGTTATATTGGCATTCGTAGCCGGTTTAATTTTAAACCGTGAACAATTTTGCCTTTTTTCTTCTTCTTCTTCTTCATCTTCTTCGTCTTCGTCTTTTTTTGTTTTCGTTATTTCTTTTCCTTTTTTTCTTCTCTCTCCTTTCTTTTTCCTTTTTCCTCTTTTTCACGTTTAATACCTCTTTTTCACGTTACGATAGGAATCATCAATGTACGTACGAGGCACAGTTCGGAATGCGTCGTATTTTTTATTGCAAACATTTTTTTTCTTTTCTCGCTAAAAAAGAGAGAGAGAGAGAGAGAGAGAGAGAGAGAGAGAAAGAGGAGAGAAAAAAAAGGACAAGAATGCAACTAATATTGTCTATGCAACGTAAGCATTTTTAACGTGATAAGCTAATAGTACGGATAAGCGTACGTTTCGAAAAATTATTTTCAATCGATTTAAAATAAAAATCATGACGAATTTCTTATGTGTTTCTTCTCGTTTGTTCTTTTTCTTTTTTTTTTTTTTTTTTCCTTGCAAAGATCAAGAAAACGGACAAATTTGAATCGGTTCATCGAAGATTACTCGCTATTTGAATATTTATTTGTAATTCGATAAAACGTTCTCATTAAAAATCAAGGATTCGGCAGATACAATGATATAATGATGATTTTTAACGCGCTTCAGGGGTGATCCGATCGAGTGCAAACATAAACGAGATAACTGGTGAAGACATAAAGAATAAGGAAGAAAAGAAGAGAGAGATTGAGAGAGAAAAAAGAAAATAAAGAAATTAACGAAAAAAAGAAAAAGAAAAGAAAAAAAAAACAAACAAGGAAAAAGGGGGAAAGAAAGAAAGGAGGGAAAAGAAGGGAAATAAATAAATAAATAAAAGTTATGAAGAAGAGAGGAAAAAAAGGAGGAAAGAAATTAAACCACGTATTTCGATGTTCCAATTACCGGATGACTCGTGAGGGGTAATGCGATTTTATGGTTGTTGGAGTTGGAGAAAAGCTAAACGAGAAAGAGGAATATACGATTTCTCTCTCTCTCTCTCTTTTTCTTTCTCTCTCTCTCTCTCTCTCTTTTTCTCTCTCTCTCTCTAATTCGTTCAGTTCGTTCAGTTCGTTTTCTCATTCGTTCGTACGTACGTACGTTCGTTCGTTCGTTCGTACGCTCGCTCGCTCCTGTTTAGACACCCGACAGAATTAACATTCAAGATTGGACGTCGTAGTGGCTGACGCCAGTATAACTATACGAACTTTCATAATCTGTTATTTCGAAGTCGTGGCAATGAGAAGGCGGCAGAGTTTGGCGGCGGAAGTGACGGAAATGACGGCGGTAGAAAGATTTAGGAAAAACAAACTCCTTAACCTGATTGTAAAGATTTAAGATTTTCACGAAAGCTTATTATATCTATATATATCTTAAACGACGACGAGTCCTTTATCGTTTATTATTATCAACGTTTTTCTTCCATTAAAACGCCCTTGCAAATTATCCTTACCCCCTCACTCCCTCACCGTTCTCTCTTCCCGTCGACGTTTTAAAAATTATTCCATTGATTTATTCATCATTTCGTTTCGATCAGCTCTTTATATAATCTTCGAATTTTAATTGACTTGTTTGTTTCGTTGTGTTTATTTAAGAGAGAGAGAGAGAGAGAGAGAGAGAGAGAGAGAGAGGGAGAGAGAGAGAGAGGGATGAAAATTATTCCAAGATAAATTTATTGTGTTCGAAGTAAAAAGAAAATAAACAAAAAATTTATTAAATATCAATCAAACGATCTAATAGTATATTTCGTCGTAATAATTAGATTTAATATTATTTTACATAGTATTAAATTATGTATAAATTTTTTTTTCTTTCTTTCTTCTTCCTTTTTTTTTTTTTTTTTTTTTTATATATAAACTAAAGATTTTCCATTCGAAGACAATTTCGCAATTAATTAATTATTTTAATATCAAATGTAAATCGTTGATTTTACATTAGACCGAAAGAATGATATACGTATTTAAAGCACGTAGAAGAAATTTCATTTAACGTTTGCCTGGTTTATTAACTTTTACCCTCGTTAAATGTTCGCGACAGGAAAATCAAGCCAACGGCATTGCTATGGCATGCCAACGACTATAAGGGTCCTTTGCGTATATATACATGTATAAATGCGTATGCACATACAACATATATATATATATATATATATATATATATATATATAATATATACGTGTATATGTGTATATACATAGTTGTGTATTAAATTCTCTTTTTAAATATATATATATATATATATATATATATATATATATATATATATACCTAGTAGATACCCATCTACGTTAAATTCCAAAACACCGTCAAATTTTGTTTGCTGTAGATAGATAGTAGATGTCGAAAGTTCGATATTTGAAAAATTCCGATTTTACGATTCGTTCGATCATAGATATCCACGCAGTCCATGCGTTTCATTAACTTTTTCGATGAGGTTTATCGATGCATTGAACTATCCGGTTGAATGAACAAAATTTCTCTTTCTTTCTCTCTCTCTCTCTCTCTCTCTCTCTCTCTCTCTCTCTCCCTATCTCTCTATCTCTTTCTCTCTCTTCTTTTTTCTCCCTTTATCTATCTATCTGTGTCTCTTTGTTGATATATACTAGCAATAGTCACAGTTGGTTGGACTTTGAAAAAATCTCTTTGACTAGAAAAAGATAGACAGAGAATCAGAGAGAGAGAGAGAGAGAGAGAGAGAGAGAGAGAGAGAGAGAGAGAGAGAATTGGTAGATAGGTAATCCGATTCTCACCCTCGACGCCGGGCCATCCCCCTTCTCAAACAAGTTACACAGGTTTAGTCTAGATATCAAAAAAGCCATGCAATCGAGCGAATCGAAAAGCTAATACACAAATGTCGATTCTAAGGTCCGATGAACTTTTTCTCTCTTTAATAAATGTTTGTTCAAACGCAAAACTAATGTCGAATAACTCAAATCGTATCTCTCTCTCTCTCTCTCTCTCTCTCTCTCAATTTTATTCTCTTCCTCTCTTTCTTTCTTTAATTATGATCTCTATAATGCCACCGAAGTGGAATACCAGAAATAATTACGGAAATAACGGGCCCGTCCGATTGCCGTTTCTAATTAAAAACGATTTTGAAACGTGCTGGCACGAACAGAACGATACGGAAAAGTTTAATTATTGAAATTGACTAACAAATTTCAAATGAAAACTACGAAACGTTTCGTAATAGTTCCTTAACTTTTAACTCAATCGTTATATACATTCAAGAGATAGAAATGAATGGATAGATGAATGGATTGGACGGATGGATGGATGGATGGATGGATGGATGGATGGATGGATGGATGGATGGATGGATGGATGGATGGATGGATGGATGGATGGATGGATGGATGGATGGATTAGATTGAATAGATAAGAAATTGTATATACGTTCAACCGATGTAAGCTTAATTAACGATACGCGATCTCGAGCAAAATTAAATGTATCTGTTGGAAGAGAAGAAGAAGAAGAAGAAGAAGAAGAAGAAAAAAAAAAAGGAAAAAGGAAAAAAAAAAAAGGTTGCATACGTAACCTCGTCTATGAATCTGCTGATGGATCTATTTATCTTCATAGATCATGTTACTTAACAAATAAAAATCCTTGAACTCGAGAAGTCGTTTAAAAGAACACAACGGGGAATGACGGTGAAGTAGATGAAGAAAGAGAGAGAGAGAGAGAGAGAGGAGGAGAGGGCGGGAAAGGAAAAAAAAAAGAAAAGAAAAATAGAATAAAAAGGGGAAAAAAAACAGAAGGAAAAAGAGGAAAAGAAAAGAATTAAACGAAAAACCTTGAACCGCGTTATATACGACGGATGCAATTTAATCGCGTTCAAGTGAATGCACGTGCCAATTTGTTTTAATATATAAACAGACAGATACATGACTTATACATACATACATATATATATATATATATATATATATATATATGTATATGTTATTTCTCGATGATGTGAATCTCTTTACTATGAGTAACTTAATTAAACGATATATCGGTGATTAAAGCAAACATGCTAAGAGCAATTGCTTCGAGGGGTTGGAACGTACAAATATAGATATATATATATATATATATATATATATATATATATATATATGTATGTATTGCTTTTCGGAAAGACGCAGATGCGCAAGAAGAATTGCGTCAATCGATTCATAGTATAGTGCATCATAGGAGGACAACTTCCGGTCGGTTGGTACGAACGAAAAAAGAAAGAAAGAAAATATATATACATATATACACACACACACACACACACACACATATATATATATATATATATATATATATATGTAAGAGTATTCTGGAAAGGATGAATGATGAGTTTCGAGACAAGGATAGATTAGAGATGGAGATAGATAGATAGGTGGATAGGTATGTACATACGTACGTATACAATATATTGATATATTCATATATATACATATATATATCGATATATATATATATATATATATATATATATCGTTCTCGTCCTCTGGCCGCTTTTTCATACGACAGCCGAACGAATCAGCAAGAGCTTGGCACTATTTACCGTTGCGCTCGAATGCATCTCGAGATGCATACGACGTTTCTATCTCCCTCTCTCTCTTTCTCTCTCTCTCTCTTGGTCTCTCATACTCCATCTGTCTTTCTCTCTCTCTCTCTCTCTCTCTCTCTCTCTCTCTCTCTCTCTCCCCTTTAATTCAGGCACGCATCCACGATGCTTGGCCGATCGAAGGTCAGTGTCGCAATCGTGCGATGCCGCCCAGCCATATTATTTACGGAAAGCACTAGAGTATTTTAAAACTAACGAGGACGGGCCTTCTCATCCGATACACGCGATCGAATTCTCTTCTTCTTCTTCTTCTTCATCTTCTTCATCTTCATTTTCTTTTTCTTTCTCTTCTTCGTCCTCTTCATTTTTCTTTCTCTTCTTCGTCCTCTTCATTTTCTTTCTCGTCTTCGTCATTTTCTTTTTTTTTTCTTCTTCTTCTTCTTCGTCTTCTTCTTCTTCTTCGTCTTTCGCGTTAATGATTTTTCAAATTATCTAAATATTTCCCTTATGGAAAATTTGGATTTTGTACATGTATACGACGCTTTAACGTCGGACATATTTTCTATTATTTCATTCTTTTTCTTTTTCTTCATTCAAGCAGGAAAAAATTCACGTCTACTACGTAATACTCCGCTGGTTAAATTATTTTCCTTTTTCTTTTTCTTTTTCTTTTTTTTTTTTTTTTTTTTCTTATTCTTTTGCAAACGAGAGAGAGAGAGAGAGAGAGGGAGCAATCGCGTTGTTCGAAGTGTAATTTTTCATTTTCTCTTTTTTCTCTTTTCTTTCTTTTTTTTCTTTTTTTATCTCTTCGATCGACGAGAATATTAATTTCATGTAATAATTAACACGTTGGATGGGACGATTATTGAAACAATAATAATAAAATAAAATAATTTTGTATATCGAAACGATAAAAAAAAGTATATATGACTGAAGTAAATTAAAAACTTCATACGATGAAAAATAAACGATCGAATATATTGATTTGTAATAATGAGAAAAGAGAAGAAAAGAAAAAAAGAAAAGGAAGAAAGAAAAGGAAGAAAGAAAAAAAGAAAAAGGAGAAAAGAAGGGAAATAAAAAAACATAGTTTATCTTTTCTCCTTCTTCTTCTTCTTCTTTTTTTTTTTTTTATATTAAATTGTACTAACCAAAGAGATAGAGAGAGATAGAGAGAAAAGGGGGATAAAATTTCGTACATTATATTCGTTTTCGCATAAAACGTGCTCCATCACGCTCGGTTGACCATTTCTGCTTTCCATTGAATGTGCACGGCTCTCATTGTTCACCAGAATGTCGTTACGTTGTAACGTTGGTAACGTTGTTAAAGTCTAAACGCACGGAATGGTAACGCCCGGTGACACGTTTATCGTCCTAACAAAGAACACACCCCCGGAGGTCTGCTACGTGTTATTCGATGAAGATGCATTTAGTTATAACACCACCGACCGTACATCCCAATTGCCTTAATCCCGGTTATCGCGATACGATGGACAATTTACTTTCGGATCGGATCTTTATTTTCCTTTTTTTTTCATTTTTACTCGTTCTCTTTTTGTTTCGTTTTTTTGTTCTGTCTTCTTTTTTCTTTTCTTTTTCTTTTTCTTTTTCTTTCTTCTTACTCATTCTTTTTGAACGAAAAGTTTCAATTTCGAAAAGTAAGGAAGAGAAATGACAGAGAATGGAAAAAATAACAGTAAGATGTTTTATTACTTTTCTTTTTTCTTTTTTTTTTACGAATCTAATCGACGATAAAAAAAAATAAATAATAAGAGAGAGAGAGAGGGATATAATAAGTTGGAATTCTTTTCGTTTATTTTTTCCTTCTTATATTTTTCTATTTCTTTTTTTTTTTTTTTCTTTCATTCTTTTCGAACGATCTCATTTCGAACAATTTACGAAGCGCGTAATTTTATTGAATTTCAAACTTAATTAATAAATTAAATATCGAAGGGCGAAGTCCGATAATCACGTCGATAAGCTTTTTAATGCGTTAAAGCGTAATACCTATGACACGTTTGAAATTATTATTATCTTTTTATCGTTTCTCTCTCTCTCTCTCTCTCTCTCTCTCTCTCTTTCCTTTCCTTTGTTTGTTTTCTTTTTATTTACATTTTACGTTTACGATTTATCACAAAAGTGTATAAAGGTGATGAGGAAGAGGGTGGGTGGTTGGTAGGGTGGGCGGGGAAAGGGGAGAAAACTCGTGGGATTCAAAAATATAATTATTGAGAATATTCTGATAAAGTGGTCGAATCGATAATAAAATCAGATGTGTTACGTTTTCCATATGAAAATAATATATATATATATATATATATATATATGATTTTTAAAATTATTATCACTCATATTGAAAATTCGTATCATTGAAAATCCGACATAAATTTTATATGTTCGAATGCAACATAGAATGACGTAAAAAGTGACATATAAAGACGTACAAAGACATAAAAAGACATGAAAAGACATATGACGATGACGACGAAATATATGATTTATTTATTTATTTATTTTTTTTTTTTTTTTTTTTTTTTTCGAATATATATGTCCGCTCGTTTTTGCCAATTGACTCGAATGAAATTCATTGCTGGATGAATTTCAGTGCCAAAGGCAGCATGCACATCGACGAAATTAGATGAAACTCTCTCTCTCTCTCTTTCTCTCTCTCTCTCTCTCTATCTATCTATCTCTCTCTTTCTCGTCGTGAGCATCGCAAATAGGAAGACTGTCGTTCGGTAAAAGTCGATAGAACGTTGCATAAATACGATCCGTGGTATCGATAGCACACGAATTCTTATCCCTTTATTTTTCATCTTCATTTTCATCATCTTCGTCTTCTTTGTCTTTCTCTTTCTTTTCTCTCTTTTCTTTTTTTTTTTTTTTTCTTTTTTTCCTTAATACCAGCCTTATCGCTTTAATTTCGAAACTAAGCTAATTTAAATAGAAAACTCTCATTTTGTTCTCCCATCCTTTTCTTTTTCTCTCTTTTGTTTTTTGTCTTTTTTTTTTTCTTTTTTTTTTCTTTTTTTCTACCAAAAAAACATACCTACATATTATACATATCATATATATATATGTATGTATGTACGTATGTATGTACATTTAAACTAATCGTACTTTTTCTATTTATAGAAAAAAAAAAAAAAGAAAAAAAAAAATAACACGTTAGATAAGTGGATATGTTCTATATCTAAAAGATACTCTTTACCTTGAAATTTAACGATCGTGAACTTTGTCATAGAATAGAAAAAGAATACGAGTATTATAAATATATGTTTCTATAGATTTAGGCTTCAATTTTCTCTCTCTCTCTCTCTCTCTCTCTATCTCTCTCACTCTCACTCTCACTTTATCTCTCTATCTCTCTATTCATCTCTTTATCATCTCTTAATCTCTGTCTCTATCTTTCTTTATCGTTTATATGTCATAATCATTGGGGGAATTAAAGTCAGACAGAGAGAATAAAATTATGCTAAGTCCGAGGATAAACGTGGGGTTGTCAACGTTTCCGGGATAAATCTGGAACAGGAATTCCGTGTGCTTGTTATACCATCATTATTATTCGTAGCGAAGGCTCTCATTACGGAGTTGCTTCAGTTGGAATTTCAGTTGGATTTCGCATAGGTGGAAAGAGCCCGGTACCGTGTCAGGCTTGCAACCACAGACACAAACACACACACGAGCACGAACGAACAGCCACAAACACCCACACACAATCGTCCCCTTCTACTCCCTAGTCGTAGTCCCTCCCACCTCCCCCTGCACTGCACCCGGTCTCTGCCTTCCCCTTTTCGTTGTTAGCAACGATGATGTTGCTGCTGCTATTGCTGTTGCTACTGTTGCTGCTGTTGCTGTTGCTTTTGCTATTCTAGTTAATAATATGAATTCTTGAAAAAGTGATAACGAAAAGGAAGATAACAATTTGTTTCCGCTTTCGTGCGCTTTCGTTAATTTGAATACGTGTTAATACGTATGATTTATCATAGTTGTTTCATAGTTAGAACAATTAATAAAATGAGAGAGAGAGAGAGAGAGAGAGAGAGATGTTCTTTAACGAGCATGAAACAATGTCACGTAAAAAATGTTTGGATTTAACGATTTAATTATATTTCGATAAATGTTCGAACGAATGGAATATAAAAAAAAATAAAAAATAAAAAAAGAAAAAATAAAAAAAATAAATAAATAAAAGAAAAAGAAAAGAATTGAACGATTAAATATAAATTTGAAAGGGAGGAAGTGATGAGCGGGGAAAAGAAGAATGTTCAAATTGATTTTAAAAAATCAAAAGAGGGAAAGACGTAAGCAGATATTTAAGATATAAGTAGTTGTCTATATACGAATGTATTTATGTATATAAATAATTTATTTTATGTATTTATTAGACATATAAAATTCCGTCCGTGATATACGTGAAAAGAAAAAAAGAAAGGAACATTAGAAGGGTAGGAAAGATACATACATGTATACATACATACATACATATATATATATATATATATATATATATATACATAATTTTCTTTCTACCCTAAACTTTTTCATCTTATATTTCACACGAGTTAAAAACGATCCTTCCCTTGGGTATGGAAAATATACGTGCTTATGCGTAATATACATTTATCACTAAATCTTGAAGAACGTTTGATTATTATCAAAAAGATATTATACATTAAATTGGTAATATATATATATATTACATATTTATTTTCGAGTGAGATATATTATTCTTAATGTTATCATTATGATTAAAAGATGATAAAAATAAAAGAGCAATTATAAAACAGACTTCGTAACTCACAATGAAAACTTTTTCAAAAAGTTATTCTCTCAATTGTATTAGGAAGAAATGAAGTTACTAGTTATTACTAAGTCGCTAGGGAAACTGATGTTGCTATCTGCTTTTATTGTTACTGCTATTGTTACTACTCTTGTGTTGTGTTATGTTGTTGTCGTTCCTGTTGCTATTACTCTCGAAAATGCCTAAGAATTTAATCAAACTTTAGAAATCACTTTCGTTTAAAAGAACAACGTGGAAAAGTTATACGCTCTCTCTCTCTCTCTCTCTCTCTCTCTCTCTCTCTCTCTCTACTCTCTCTCTTTCTCTCGGTTTCTCATTCGTCAGACGATTAGTAAATTCCACGGGAAATATCTACTCAGTCCGTGAAAATTCGACTTAATAGGAGAGAGTCGTGTGCTTAGTTCGCAAATTAGTTCTAACTTCGTCGTTTAAATCAGAGCCACGAATTCTAAGACCATCGTACTCTATATGTTTGTTGGAGAGAGAGAGAGAGAGAAGAGAGAAATCGATCCCATCGACGAGATCATTTTCATGAAAAGTTTTCAATCGTTCATTATAATATAACTCGTGTTCAAATTACTACGTTTAGATGAAGTAGAACTTAGAAAATACGAAAACGTTAATTTCTAATCGTAACATTATCCATTTCTAAATCATAATATCTTACATTTAAATTCATGTAAAGTCGTTGTCGTCATAGTTTTATTATACATTTTCCATTAAAAAAAAAAAAGAAAAAAGAAAAAAAAAAAGCAAAAAAAACAAAAAGGAAATAGAAGAAGAACCGTTCTGTATTTTTGTTATTTTTCTTATTTTTGTTATTTTTTTTTTACAATAAAATAAACGACAAGCTTTATCATTCGTTTACGTTCGTAGCTGTTAGGACGATAAAAAAAAAAAAAAAAAGGAGAAAGAAAGAAAAAAATAATAACAATATTGACAATCCCTCCCTTTCAATCTTTTATACTTTTTCGATTATATTTAAAAAAAAAAACAAAAAACTTATTGCAATATCATATACCAGTATCAAATCATAATCTCGATTAGATCGATCTATATCTAATATTTTTGAAAATAATCTCGGACCTTCAGTGAGTTGCATTCGTTCAGAGCTATTCTTTTTGAAAAGAATGAATTTCCTTTTGGCGATACGAGATTTTGAAAGAAAAAGAGGAAGATAGGAGATAGACGTGAGGGTAAGAGGAGGACATGAAAAAGGAGAAGAGGATACTTGATGTGGACACATCAAGATCGTCTCTTGGGATTTCTAAAAGATTTTTCTTGTAGCCATTTCTCTCAATGAATGACAGTTCGATGATTAAAGAATTTGTTGAAAAATTTTAACTTAATGATAAAAAAAAAAAAAAAAAAGAAAGAAACGAAAAAAAAAAAAAAAGAAAAGAAAAACCCTAAACGTTGTCCTTTATTAAAATAGATATCATTTAAATTAAAATACTTATAAATTTGTAATGAAAAGGGACAGATAGATAAATAGAGAGAGATCTCTTTGGAAAGAAATTTTATTCATGAGATAGTTTAAAAATATTTTCAATGTTCATTCTTATATATAATGAAAAATAATTTACATATTATTCGAAAATAAAATTTCACGGAGGTTAACATAAAAGATAAAAGATAATACATTATGTGGATCCACGTGTATCTTAGGAAAGAACTTGTCTCTTCGATCGAAAGGATATATATATATATATATATATATATATGCATACATATATGGTTGCATTGATACATACATACATACGTGCATATATACATATGTACGTACGTAGGAGTAGTATTTGAATGTCAGCACACTCAAAGCAAAAGCTTGTTTTTTAGTCGAGCTTTCGTCTTGTTTAGTTTCCGTCGATAACAGTAGGGCAAATATACGTACAGGTATGTATACCTTGCTCCTCTGAAACAGTTTATTGGCTTACGTCCTGGCAAAACTCTGTTTGTCAGATATTTCCATAAATCTCCATAAACGAGATCTTCGAAGATATGTATATATATATATATATATACATATATATACATATATATATATGTATATATGTATGTATATATAAATGTGTCGTCGCTTCGAATAAAATTTTTCATTTCTAGTAACGTGTCTTTGAATTTTCGATTGTTTACATATCGTATATTATCGATCGTTGAACGAAAGTGATAAAAGGAGAGTTAAAGGACAATTGAAAGAAAGAAAGAGATATAGATAGATAAATAAACAGATGGATAAATAGAGTGAGAATGAGTGATCTTTAGTTAGTTCACAGACGACATTGAAAGGAGAAAGGAATAGAAAGTAAAGTAAGTGAAAAGTAAAGAAGGCAAAACAAAGAAAAACTATGTGCGTGTCGCTAAGAACTACATACGTCGAGCTTTCAACTCCCAACACGAATCAGTTTCGTCTTTGACCTTCGACTGGTATAACGTCGCGTGTTAAGCCAAGCTCTTAAAACATTCTCTTCGTTTAACTACCCCGTTCTCCCTCCCATTACGGATTGATGGTTGGTTTCTTTGTTTTTTTTTTCTTCTTTTCTTTTCTTTTTTTACACTGCCGGATGATTTAATTTTAAAGATTCTTACGTGAGCTAAGAAAATATTTAACAGGCAAGTTATTATAGTTTGCCCCCGTTGACCATGGCCGTAAAATAAACGACGATACATTTCCTTTGTATTAATCTAATTCTTTCGATCGTTTATTATTATTATTACTATTACTATTATTAATAATACTATTAATACTACTGTTAGTTATGTCATACGTTTAATTGGATATCGTCATGTTATTCGACGAATTAAAGTAAGTAATGTCATTTCAGTTCATTCCATTTCATTTCATTTCATTTCATTTCATTTCCTTTGTCTTTTTGTTTGACGAAGAGAGAGAGAGAGAGAGAGAGGAAAGGAAAGGGGGAGAGGGAAAGAAAAGGAATAGAAAAGAAAAGGAAGGAAGGGAAGAGAGGAGAGAAGAAGTAAAAAAAAAAAAGAAAAAAAAAGAGAAAAAAGGGACAAAAAAAGAAAGAAAAAAAAAACTGGATGGATTAACGAACTCTCTTTCGCTTTTTATCACGTCGTTATTAGTTTATGTAAGAGTGTATAAGAGAGAGAGAGAGAGAGAGAGAGAGAGAAGCCATCAAGACATCAAGGGATAGATAGATAAAGAGAGAGAGAGAGAGAGAGAGAGAGATTTACGTCTGAAAGTAGAAAGTCCTTTCATTAGCCAGACGACGTAGGAGAAGAGGGTCTAAAAATAGTCGGACCCAACAATGATGGTGTACCATCTAATGCATTAGAAAAACTAATATATATATACTTTGTCGATAATAAGAAAATACAATGACTGATTTTAAAGGTGATTTATTTAATTTTGTAGAATTGAAAAAAATTTTATACATACATACATATATATATATATATATATATACACACATACGTAGGTATTTTTTATTTATTTAATATTTATGTAAGTACATATGTATATTTCGTAATAATTAATTATTTATTAAATATTAATTATTTAATTATTTAGCTATGGACAAAGACGATTAGATAGACGATAGGATAAATGTTTGATAAATATTTTTCACGTGAAAATAATTCATAGATTAATTAAAATTCACACGAAGTCTTCGATCCTTTCTTTTTTTTTGTTTTTTTTCGCATGTTCGTTCTTATTCTTATTCTTATTCTTATTCTTTTTTCTCTCTCTCTCTCTCTCTCTCTCTCTCTCTCTCTCTCTTTTTTTCTCTTCTTTTTCTCCTTTCTCTTTTAATCAATACAACGATTTTTATTTTCTACATTATTTCGTTCAAAAGCATTCACGATACATTGCCACTAAGATCTAATGATTCTTCAGTTTTTCAAAAGTCCGATGATTAGATAAAACGAACGACGAGAGAGGCTTTGTACTTAATTTACATATTTTTGAATTACAAATATATAAAATTATTTCCATAAATTGGAATGTCGGAGAAGAGCCAACTTCTCTCTCTCTCTCTCTCTCCTCTTTAATTGCTTTTAACGAATCCGATGAATTAGGTGTGGTGAGGGGGAAAACGTTGGTTAACGAAGGACCTCTTGAGATCTCAGCTTCTGGTAATATACGTAGTACGTATCAACGATTTTTTTTTATCAACGGTAGAGCTTTTAACGTAGTTCTTCCTTTTTTTTTTTTTTTTCTTTGTTTTTTTCCTTTTTTTTTTGTGGTTTTCCCTTTTTTTTTTTTTTTTTTGCGAGAAAACCGAAGCAACTGCTAACACCGTCATCACCACCACCATCATCATCACTGTATTACTACTAACGAGCAAGTAAGGGTCGCTCATAATAATATTTTTTCTATCTTCGTGACGAAAGGAGATTAAAAAAAAAGAAAAAAAAAAAAGAAAAAGAAAAAAAAAAGAAGAAAAGAAAAGAAAAAGGAAAGAGAAGGGATAGAGGAAAAATTTGTCGTAGAAGGGTATCGAAAGAAAAAAAAACAAAAAACAAAAAGAAAAAAAAAGAACCGCAGAGCAAAAAAAAAAAAAAAAGGAAGAGAAATTTTAAATATCACGAATATAATGTTATAATAACGATCACGTTATTTATCTCAAAAGGCCAACGTTAACTACTTACTTAACGTTTAAGTACTTAACTTATGTATCTTTTCTTTCTCGGAATGATTTTAAGTATAGATTTAAATAAATAAATAAATAAATAAATAAATAAATAAATAAATAAATAAATATATATATATATATATCCGTTCGACTCATCAAGTTATTAGATTCTTGAGTAACGATACGCGTTGGAAGAAACAACTAGTTATGATAGAATGAGTGGGGTTGATGAGAATTGAGATGGGGATGAAGGAGTGGGTGTTAGTGGGAGGGGAGGCCGACATAGTGATGGGAAAACTTGTTAAAGGAATACCCAATTCAAAGTTTCATTTGCTTTATTATAGGTACTTATATCGGATGACGATATTATACAAAAGATAAAAGTATCTTGATATTATTCTTTTTAAACTTGTTCGTACTTTCTCATCAACGCTACACCAATAACCAACGTCAGCAACAACGTCATTCTTTCTTTCTTTCTTTCTTTTCTTTTTCATTTTTCTTCTTCTTTCTTTCTTTCTTTTTTCTTTTTCCTTCTTTCTTTATTCTCTTTCTTTTCTCCCCCTACGAAAAGTACGCGAACATGGACGATGTCTCGATAGAATCTTGTAATTAGGTAAAATGAGGAGAGTTCGAGAGATTAAACTCTAATATTTTCAACGTAGAAGTTTTATATTTAACTTTTTTTAATGATGCAAACGCTGAAGAGACAGAGAGAGAGAGAGAGAGAGAGGAGGGAGAAATAAAAAAGAAGAAAAAATTTTATGTAATTACATGTTGATAGGGTATTACATTTCTCTCTCTCTCTTATCTCTTTCTCTTTTTTTTTTTTTCATGATCTTTATGCGGTTTAGTTTATTTTTCTTTTCTTTTTTTTCTTTCTCTTCTCTCTCTCTCTCTCTCTCTCTCTCTCTCTCTCTCTCTTTTTCTTTATCGAGTTTTAATCAAATGCACTCGAAACAGATTAAGATTTCATCTTGCATTATTTCGATTGGTTTCCATCTGCATGAGATTTTATTAAATGTCGAGAAGAAAGAGATACAGAGAGCGAGAGAAAGAGGGAGAGAGAGGGAGATTGGTCGAGGGTATTAAATCTTTTTTTCTCAATATGTTGCCCGTTAACGCTGGATTTGGTGAGCTTTGAAAAAGTCATGAATAGAAAAAAGAGAATGACATACGTAACGTCACGAAACGTGATCTCAACGTATTATTTCATTGTGAATTACATCGGGAAAACGTTAATCTCATCAACGTTCATTATACAAGAAGTATTTTAATATATTTTATTAAAGTTCACCGACTAATAATGAGAATATTTTTACTTTTCTCTTTTCTTCTTTCCTTTCATTTTCTTTGCTTCTTTTGTTTTATATCGAAATCCTACGATTATTTTCAAAACTGGACGTATATTTTGGTTATCGTTGAAAGAAAAGCAAAAAAATGACAAAAAAAAAAAAGAAAAGAAAAAAGTAAAAGAAAAGAAGATATAACGCAACGGAAGTAATTAAAAAGAATTGAAATTTATTGCACGATGAAAATCCATTCGTTTGGGGATTTTGGAATTGGAATACTTTGGATATAATGTATGATACGCCGTTTAGATCATGATAGAAAAGTGGAGAAACGTGTATTCTCGTTGGAGAAACGAGTACACACTGTTCATGAATTATGGAGATGTTCGAGTGTATGAGAAAGAAAAAGAGATATATATATATATATATAAAGAGAGAGAGAGAGAGAGAGAGAGAGAGAGAGAGAGAGAGAGAGAGAGAGAGAGAGTAAACGACGAGAACTCTGTTGGAAATATTTTCCAAGGGAGTTCAATAAAAGTTCGTATAATATATTTATCACGAACATTGATGAAAGCTAATAAAAAGATCGATTTATCTATCTATCTATCCATCTACATATCTATCTAATATATAATCATTAATCTATTTAAATCTATATGATTATCTCAGTAAATTATGATTGAACAAATTTTCTTTGATAATAATATATTTATTTAATCATCGATTTTCCTATAAATTTAAAGATTTATCATAATCGTAAAAAGATAATTCAATGCCGTCATTGTATAATTTCGTCCTTTGATTTCCCACGTGTATCTACGTATTAATCATTACTCTTGGCAAATAACAAAAGGATAAAATTGATAATAGCAATTGTCGATCGCACGAATATATATATATATATATATATATATACATATATAGCAATAATTTTGAAGTAATTAAATAGTAATTAAGTTTATCCGTTGTTCTATACATAGGTACGTATTACTCAAGCTGTATATCACATAGGTGGGTACGTAAATTTGTACGTGCACGCGAACATTTTGCAGTTACGTAATCGGAGCTTTTGATTTTAGATTGGGGGGAAAAAAAAAAAAAAAGAAAAAAAAAGGAGGATAAAAAAGAAAAGTAGTGAGTATATATTCTCTCTCCTTGAACACAACGACGATGAATATTCATTCATTTGAGAAGAATATGAGAGTAACTTTGCTTTTTTCTTTTTTCACTTTATTATTTTTTTCTTTCTTTTTTCTTTTTTCATTTGCCCATTTATTATTTTCTATATTCGCTTTCTCTCTCTCTCTCTCTCTCTCTCTCTCTCTCTCTCCTTCTTCTCTCTTTTTTCTCTATTCAAGAGACATTCCAGAACTTTAAAAAAAGAGAGAGAGAGAGAGAGAGAGAGAGGGAGGGAGAGAAAAGGAAGAAATAAAAAAAGAAAGGTCAATTTCTCTCTAAAAATGTATAAAGGTTAAACAGCACGTGCGTGACAAAGGACGCAAATGTTCCCGAACTAAAAATAATATTATTCGATATAATCACTTTCTGTCTCGCGATTTTAATCAACCATAAAAAAAAAAGAAAAAAAAAAAAAAAATGATAGAAAACTTAGAAGTGAAGGATGGATAAGATTTGAATAATGTTGAAGAATTAAATTTATTCTTACGAGATTTTAATGATCGCTCACCACCTCCCCGTTATTTGCCGTATATTACGTGTTCTTGGGGGGAAAAAAAAAACAAAAAACAAAAAAAGAAAAAAAAACAAACAAACAAATAGAAGAAAAAGAAAAAAGAAAGAAACAAAATTATAGTCGTAATATCGACTTTATAATATATCGAATTTACGAAAATTTGTTGATTACAATAATAAAAATGTAAATTAATTTTTATCGAGATATTTTCGATTCGATAGAAATCTCCTAAAAAAAAAAAAAAATATATATATATATATACATATATATATAAACGTTAATGACGTGATTTATACGTTTAATATCTACTAATCATCTTTATCACGAGCGCATACATGAATATACATAAACACACGTACACATACATATATATATATATATATATATCGTAGATATATAAACGTCGAACACGTAGATACAAATATTTAATACAAAAGTTCATACGTGTTCTCTCACGTGCATATAATACATTTCCTAGAGACATAAAATATTAATCAATAATCGTATGATATAGAAGGGAAAAAAAAAAAAAAAAAAAAAAAAAGAAAAAAAAGAAAACATTCCGAGTTATATAATAGTTGTTTCATAGAACTCGTGTGAGTCAGCTGATCGCGAGATTATCTCTCTCTCTCTCTCTCTCTCTCTCTCTCTCTCTCTCTCTCTCTCTCTCTCTCTATTTATTTATCTATCCATCTATCTATCTATCTTTCTATTTCTCTCTCTATCTCACGGTTAGAACGATCGATATGGATTTGCACGGACTCGAGAGGCTCGTCGAGCTCACGTCGTTATATACATATACATATATACAAACACATACACAGACAGACAGACAGACAGCAGACATACATACATATATATATATATATATATATATATATATATATATATATGCTAAATTAGCGCCGATACAAAACGATCCCTCGTAGCTCGAGGAAATGCGAGAAATTCTCATTACGATCGTAGATACCTGTCTATATTGGTCGTACGGTCAGATAAGGGGATGATTGGTGGTAGTATCGGAGAAATGAAGAAGAAGAAGAAGAAGAAAAAGAAGAAAAGGAAGATGATGATGATGATGATGATGAATAGAAAGAAGAAAGGAGAAGAAAAGAGAAAATAGACGAGGAAGGAAAAAAGAAATAAAGAAGAGATAGACTAAGAGTATGATGAAAGAGAGATTCTCGTCATTGATCTTGCAGATTCCTTTTGGTCTGCCCTTGGCCAACCTTAACGTCGAGAATTCTACTTATATTTGATCTTGTTCTCTCTCTTTCTCTCTCTCTCTTTCTCTCTCTCTAGCTCTCTGTCTATATCTTTTATCTCTTTCTCTCTCTCTCTCTCTCGTTCTCGCAGTAGTTCGACGAGACCGGATGCGTACGATTTACATGCACTCGCTAGACTGTTACGTGACTCGATTCTTCGTAATCAGAACGAAAGAAGGACGAATATTTCTCTCTCTTTTTCTTTTTCTCTCTCTCTCTCTCTCCCTCTCTCTCTTTATCACTCTTTATCTTTTATCTTTATCTTTAATCTCGAAGAGATTCGCAACGTACGGATTTTTTCCTTTTATCGATCTAAAAACTCAACCGTAGATCAGAGATAAAGAGAAAGGAGGATATTTGGATTAGTTCTATGTGTACGTGCCCTCTTGGGTACTTGGTAAATACTACTCCATTAGTTTTATCTTTTCGATCTATTTATTTTTCCTAATTGAACGTTCTTCTTAGTTTTGTACGAAACTGTTCTTTCGTTTCCTTTCGTTTCTTTTCATTTTTTTCCCTTACCTGTTATATTTTATTTCTTTATCCTTTTTCATTTGAAAAATTACTACGTTCGTTACAACCATATAAAAGATTCGATATATGTGTGTGTGTGTGTGTGCATTAAAAAAAAAAAAAAAAAAAAAAAGAAAAACAGAAAGAAGAAGAAAAGAAAAAGAAGAAGGAAAATAATGAATTTTTTTTCTTTTCTTTCTTTTTTTTTTCTAACTTTCCAACGAAGATAACATTTATTTACGATAAATTAAATATTACTTTAATCGATCAACGATCGAAATAAAATCAATGCAAAAAAAATTTATGATATTATTATTCGTTAATTATTGTCATTCGTTTCAATAGCTTTGATTAGAAATTTCTTTCGAGATTTATGAGCTTAAAGATTGTCTTAGAAAATCATTCCCTCTTTTTTACTTTCGCATCTCTTTTTTTCTTTTTATTCCCTATTTGTTGTTTCCTGTTTTCTTTCTTTCTTTTTCCTTTTTTTCCTTTTTTTTTTTTTTTTTTTTTCTTTTTCTTTTCTTTTTCTATACGACTGAATGAAGAGACTTTTATCTTCTCTTTCGTAAGAATAGATAGATCATTGATTCATTTCGAATAGAAAGAACGTAGTTTTATCGACGCTTGGAAAATGACGATGCTTTTCTATCTCTTTTCTCTCTCTCTCTCTCTCTCTCTATCTCTCTCTCTCTCTTCTCCCTCTCCCTTCCTCTCTCTCTCTCTCTCTCCTTGACGTTCCTATTCGACTTCTAATTCCTTACGTACCATCGCGGAATGCGAATAAAGAAGACGCGACAGGATGGGTATGCTTTTCCTTCGACGTCGAGTCGCGTCGCATTTTAACTGCTTTCTCTCTCTCTCTCTCTCTCTCTCTTTCCCTCTCTCCCTCCCCTCTCTCTCTCTCTCTCTCTCTCTCTCTCTCTCTCTCTTTCTTTTGTCCACAAATTGATATGTAATCCCGAGCATTTTTATTCGTCGAGATAGGCAACCAAAAGATATTCGTATTTTCTTTCATATCTTCTTCGACTTCTTTTTCTTTTTTCTTCTGTTTCGTTGATTCTTTTTCCTTTTTCCTTTTTCTTTGTTTCTTTTCTTTTCTTTTTTTTTTTTGTTCTTTTATTCGTTCGACTCCTTGGCGAGCAAATATCTTTATCGAGATATCCATTGAAATATATGTTATCTTCTTATCTACGTAGATGCGATAGAAATTTCGTACAGAGCGTTATTTCATTTTTATTTTTATTTATTTATTTATTTGTTTTTTTTTTTTTACCCTTTTCTCGTATGCACTGACGGCCTCTCCCCTTAATCCCATCCCTGTTCCCTCCTCTGCCCCCCCGCCCGACCGCCCGCCACAATCTCCATCCCGACGACCTGGCGTCGTCATAGTAAACTGAGACTTGGTATAATAAATCTCGTAGAAAATTCGAAAACACAACTATCAAGTTGGCTCGCTCGATACGATAAATTTTGTCTAAAGCTATCTGGCGCACTTACGTGTTCCTTAAATTGCGGCTATCTAAAAGAGGGTAAACGGCGTCGTCGAGTCCGGAATCGTGTCTCGATTCCATTCGAATTCGATTTCGATTTCTAAATCGAAATCGAATTCGAATGGAATCGAATCGAGTCGTCTTACTTATCTTCCTAACATTTTTAGTAAGGTCATCTTTCTCGCCAAGTTTTTCTTCTTCCTTTTCTTTTCTTTTCTTTTCTTTTCTTTTCTTTTCTTTTCTTCGTTTTTTTTTTCTTTCTCTCTTATTTCTCCCCCTACGGAATTTAAAATGTCTAAACTCCTTTTCAAACGAGAGACCGAATAATATACATACACACACACACACACACACACACATATATATATATATATATATATTATATTGAAACTCTCTTCCGACTTCTATTTAAAATCAGCTAAACTTTAGTAGAATCCTGGTGAATATTCCGTTCTAATATATTCCTTGAATTATTACTGCATTAATATTGAGTTGTCATTATAAGTTCTTAAATATACATTTTCATTATATTTTATTTAAGAACTGCCATCTAAAAGGTTGGAATGGTATGTCATGGATAAAAATATTATTGACGATGTGACATTTAAAATGAATAATTATATTCTTCAAAGGATTAATTATCGTTGCCATTTGAAAGCTAACAGAGAACGCTAATTAATATTGCGATTCAATGGTAATAGAAATAGAGAAGGAATAGAAATTATTATTATATACCTATATATATATATATATTATTATTATTATAATAATGATAACTATGTATATATATATATATATATACCTGTAAAGAGAGAGAGAAAGAGAGAGAGAGAGAAAGAGAATAGTTTTATCTTGATCTCCTTTGATCAGTGAGTCTCAGTAAATGGGTAATAAAACGGAGCATTATATATTTTATAATGGATATGTATCTACTTATGTATAACTGAATGTCTTTCTCCCTACACGTGAACATATCCATATATTTTTTTTTATTTCTCTTTTTTTATTTTTTTTATTTTGTTTCTGACATAATAAGAGACCATCAGTGCGTGAGAATAACCACTTGCGATGTCCATCAATGAGAAAAAGAACAAGATATATATATATATATATATATATATATATATATATATATATATATTTTGAATGTAGTTCTAACCAAAGTCATCTTTCATCTTTTGAATGGTACTCAAAGATACGTCAAATAAAAGAAATCGAATAAAATGACATTAGCTTTTAGCACGAATATAGATACATATTTATATAGACAGTTATATATATATATATATATATATATATATATGTTTGATTTCGTCATCTGAGAAGTTAAGATATAAATGGATGAATAAAGAGATAAGAATAAAATGAAATAAGAAAAAGAAATAAGGGAGAGGGAAGAAATACATAAGCGGACAAGAAAATTGAATCTCTAATATGAAATGCATCGATTTGTCTGTCTCTGTCTTATCTCCCTTTTATCAATCGCAACGTCAAATCTTATACACATATATATATATATATATAATCCGTTATTTCAAGAGATAAATTCGATTATTGATTGTGAAATATCTTAGTGAATATCTCGTTGAGATTTCTATATTTCTTCTCTTCTGAATCATGAGAATTCAATTTCGAGATTGAAGGATTCTCTTATAAGAATTTGAGTTCATCGAACTTTATTCATCCTTTGCCTTCTCCTTTTCTCCCCCTCCCTACCCCCTCCTCTCTCTCTCTCTCTCTATCTCTTTCTTACTTTCTTTCTTTTTTACTCTTGAAATTGCATACTGAATACGATGCAAACAAGTTCTAATTTTGCTGAAGGAAACTAGTAAAGAGCTTTCGAGATATCCTACGAATATCTCCATGCCTTTTACAATTTTTTTTCATCTTACATTATACGTAAAGATATGTGTCTACGTATATATATATATATATATATATATCACATACAAACAGACACGTATATTCGTTCGCAGTCTTGTTATCGACATATAATTCTTTTTTTCATCGTTTTTCATTTTCAGAAAGAACAATGAAAAATATAGAATGAGAGATAGATAGACAGATAGACAGATAGACAGAGAGAGGGAGAGAGAGAGAGAGAGAGAGAGAGAGAGAGATAAAGAGAGATAGAAAATGAGTGAGAGAGAGAAAAAGAGAAAGAGAGAGAGAGAGAGAGAGAGAGAGATAGTAATATATGGTGCATATTTTATAAAGAAAAGGGTCCGCACACACATATCACCTTTTATTTCACCCGCTAGTCGATGAAGCGTGCTTATCGTCTTACCGGGCCGACGCTTTCTATATCAACCCGTAGCGAAGGTAATCGACCTAAATTTACCGAGGGCGGGGAGGGGGTGGGGGGAAAAAACAGCGGATTGTAAATTACGGGCACACAGGATGAGTGTACTTGACACGGCCCTGTCCCATCAGACCGACCACGCTAGATGAAGAGAGAGAAAGAGAGAAAAAGATAGAGAAAGAGAGAAAGAGAAAGAGAACGCGTCATTCAAGGTTACCTGCTCTTCCGTTGCGTCCTCGTTTCGAGTGGTGACAACCGAGAAACTGTCGCGAAGATATAAAAGCCTTCAAGAGTGAAATGTATATGCAAAACTCTCTTTCTCTTTAACACGCACGAATAAACTGTAGTATAGTTTGAATATACGCATAAATACGGATTGAGAAAGAGAGAGAGAGAGAGAGAGAGAGAGAGAGACACGTGTTCTGGCATGCACGTTTATATCATCGAATGCAAGATTATCCAAAGTACCTGAGGAATTATCGAATTTTTCGAATTACTTTCATTATTGAAAAAGCTTCCTTCCTATTTTTTTTTTTTTTTTTACTTTTTTTCCTTTCTCTCTCTCTCTCTCACTTTCTATATATGTATATATGTACATATATATGTATATTTTATACAGCATACTGAATAGAAAAGATATATAGATATTTATGGAGATAGCAGCGAGGTTTTGAATATGAGAGTGGGATGGGATAGGTAGATAAATAGATAAATTTATTATGTCTATATTCGGTTAGATAAATTGTGATAACGTTAAAGTGAAAAGTATTTCCTGATAGGAAGATGTGCAAATGATTTTGTATGTTCTTTTTCGTAGTTTGAAATGAAAGAAAAGTGAGAGAGAAAAAGAGAGAGAAAGTGAGTGAGAAAAAGAGGGAATTTTTGTTTCTTTTTCTTTTTTTTTTTTTTTTTTCTTTCAACGTACCAAGCGTAAAACGGGTTGATTGATTGCTTGCTAATAGATCTTAGCGTTTCGTGTTTGCAACCCAAACAGAATCGAAATAGAGATCGCTGATGGTTTGAAAATGTACAGAATTACATTACTTTGTGATAGAATTCCTTTAAGTGTATTTATTTCGAGTATGTGTTAAATCGTTAGAAGTTTGATCGGTTGATCGTTAGAATTAGATATTAAAAGGGTTGAAATTAATTGAAATAAAATTTTTATTTATAATTTATAATCCAATATATTTTCTATGTTCAATTCATTTCAATTCAATACATAAAATTACATTAAATTTCATTTAATATCATTGGATTAATTTGTTAATTTATTTATTTCTTTATTTGTTTGTTTGTTTGTGCTTTCAGATCGCTTAAGGAGGAACGATACGATGAGGATCGGTCTAATGTTAAACTTCCTTGGGATATCCATGACGTAAGATCTTAGTTTATAATTTGGCTGCTCGAAAAGAAGAGCAGCTGTTCTAAATAAGGAGAAAGAAAGAAAGGAAAGAAAGGAAGGAAGGAAGGAAGGAAGAGAAAGAAATAAATATAGAAAGAGAAGAGACAGAAAAAGTGAGAGATATATAGAGTGTTAAATAGATAAATAAATATATATATATATATACATATATATATATATATATGTATATATATATATATGTATATATAGGAGTTTTGATGATAGAATGACGATGCTAACGACAGCGTCTGATAGTCCGGAGGCCTCGTTGATCGGCGTGACGTCGGTCCTGGACTTAGCCTCAGGGAGTAATCTCAGTTCATCTAACAACATAACAAATGGGGAAGAGTCAAAGGATCAGGATCCATGGCGCGACGTATCATTGACCATATTAAAGGGTTGTATACTTGGTTGGATCATAGTTATGGCGGTATTTGGTAATTTATTAGTGATGGTGTCTGTAATACGTCATAGAAAATTACGGATTATAACGAATTATTTCGTTGTCTCGCTCGCGCTCGCGGACATGTTAGTTGCCATGTTCGCTATGACATTTAATGCCAGCGTACAGATATACGGTCGATGGCTTTTCAGTCATTTCATGTGCGACGTTTGGAACTCATTGGACGTCTACTTCAGTACTAGCTCGATTCTCCACTTGATGTGCATCTCGGTTGATCGTTATTATGCGATCGTGAAGCCTCTCAAGTATCCCATCAAGATGACGAAGAGAGTGGTAGCTTGTATGCTGCTAGCTTGCTGGTTATCACCGGCCATCATATCGTTCGTACCGATATTCAACGATTGGTATACCACCAGTGAACACAGCGCACACCGACAGACCCATCCAGAAACGTGTTTGTTTCGCGTTAACACTGGTTACGCGATTATATCGTCGTGCATATCATTTTGGATACCTTGTACGATAATGATGCTTACATATTACTCGATCTTTAAAGAGGCAAATCGTCAAGAAAAACAAATGCACAGTCGTTTAGGTAACGCCATGTTAATGGGCCATAGATCGAGTAAAGATCTGAACAATCTTAATGGTGAATTAAATAGTGCCGGTTCATCGAAAACATTAACCCTCAACGAGATAAATACCGATCAATTGCATACCCCTACAAAGGACAAGAACATAATGAAGATGAAGAGGGAACATAAGGCTGCTAGGACACTCGGAATAATAATGGGCACCTTCATACTCTGCTGGTTACCATTCTTTCTATGGTACATTTTTTCGATCTTTTCGAGAAACAAAAACAAAGAAAACAAAACAAAAGAAAAATATTCAATTTCGATCGGGGGAGGGTGGTGGGTGGGTTTGTTTGGAAAAAAGAAGAAAAAGAAAAAATTTATCACTTAGTAAAATGGACTAACGGTAAATATTGCTCGATCACAATTTATGATCGTTATGACAAAGATCCGATCGAGACGATAATAATAGATATAATTACGATTGAATAATGAAATGATCGAGATCTATGATAAAAAAGGATTGATTTAAGATAATATTTGAATGGATTAATTGATGAAGTTATTAAGAGATACGTAAAAAAAAAAAAAAAAGAAAAAGAAAAAAAAGAGAAAAAAAAAGAAAAAAAAAAAAAAAGAAAGAAAGATATTTCAACGTAGATAATCATTAGTCTATTATTAGTTTTTAATTATACGTCTCTTTTTTCTTGTTTCTTTTTTTCTTTGTTTTTTTTTTCCTTTTCTTTTCTTTTCTTCTCTTTTTTTTTTTCTCTTCTTCTTCTTCTTCTTTTAGGTACGTCATAACAGCACTGTGCAAGACGTGTCCCTGTCCCGATATCGTCATTGCTATATTATTTTGGATAGGATATGCCAATTCGGCGTTAAATCCGCTGATATACGCATACTTCAATCGTGACTTTCGGGAAGCTTTCAAGAACACCCTACAGTGCGCCTTTTGTTCACTCTGCAAACGGCAGCCGTCCGATCTCGAAGCATTGAACTTCCGCCGGCCATCCCTAAGGTACGATCTGGTCTAACAATTTGAGGTATGCACTTTGTTCTCTCTTTCTCTCTCTCTCTCTCTCTCTCTCTCTCTCTCTCTTTCTCTTTCTCTTTCTCTCTCTGATCTATCTGCATACCTTAATACAAATCATCTGTATGATAACGCGTTCGCATGGAAAATAATCTTTCTCTTGTTCCTTTTTTCTTTTAATTTTTCTTTTTCCTCGTTTCTTTTCTTTTCTTTTCTTTTCTTTTCTTTCTCTATCTATCTATATCTATCTATATATATATATATATCTATCTTTGTTCTCTGGCGACTCATTGGCATCTGCTTGCTGCATCTCGGTATCACCCGGAACGAAGTAGTGACACAAAACGAATGTATTTAAATGAGACGAGATCTCGTTTCCTGTCACATTATATCTCTTCTGTCCATGGACCATCCTCACATTCCCTCCCACCCTCCCTCCCGTCCTCTCCTTTCCTTACCATCATCATTCTTACTCTTAACCTTTTACCTTTCTCCTCTTACGTCCTCTCCCTTGACCGTTGTGTCAGGGATGATACGAAAGTTCTGTCACAGGCAAAGTTTTACAGTGAGTCGTACATTAAAAAAAAAAAAAAAGAAAAAAAAAGAAAAAAAAAAAGAAAGAAAGTAAAGGAATAGAAAAAATTCCTTCCTTTCATTTTTTCTTTCTTTCTTATCCTTCTTTCCTTTTTGTTCTCCTTTGCTTTTCTTTTTTATTTATTTATTCGCCTATCTCATTTTGTTTTTCTTTTTCATAATCGTCCTTCGCCATTGATCTAATTTGATAAAGAAAACCGCGAACGTTCGCGGTAACTATCACGTTTCTTTTTTCTTTTTTCTTTTTTCCTTTTCTTTTTTCCTTTTCTTTTACGCGTGAATCTTCATCTCTCTTTTCTTGTTTCTTTTCTTCCTCTTTTTTTCTTTTTAATTTAATTTCACTCGTTCTCATCGCCTTACACCTATAGATAAGAACGATGTCACGTTTTTTGTACGTTGTTATTGTCGTCGTCCTACGTCCTTCGTCGTCGCCCTTCGTCGTTGTCGTCGTCGTCGTCGTCGTCGTCGTCGTCGTTGTTGTTG
>NC_060967.1:1272500-1277500 GCF_910589235.1 Vespa crabro
AAGTTTTGTCATTACTCTTAGAGAAATTAGGAACTTGAAAATGTATACGTATGCATGTTACGTGTGAAAGATAAAGAGAAAGAGAGAGAGAGAGAGAGAGGAAGAGAGAATGAGGGAGAAAGAGAAATAGAGAGAACTTCCTCGTAAAGATTAAACAAACCCTAAGATATTTCACCAAAGCATATTCGATCTTTCCTTCCAGTAATTAATTAAGAAAGGAAGAGAGATATAGAAGATAGATTTGATGATGATAGTAATGTTTAAAATATTCATTAAAAATGAAATATTAATTAATGTTTGCTATTTATATAAAATAAAGCTCTCTTTCTCTCTCACTCTCTCTCTCTCTCTCTCTCTCTCTCTCTCTCTCTCTCTCTCTTTCTCTTTTTCTTTCGAAATATTCTAAATAATTTTTTGAAAGTCCATTCGTTCGTTTATTCGTTCTTTCGTTCGTTCGTTCGTTCATTCATTCATTTATTCATTCGTTCGTTCGTTCGTTTATTAATTAATTAAATCATTCATTCATTCATTCATTCATTCATTCATTCATTCATTCATTCATTCATTCATTCATTCATACATTCATTCACAGACATATTATATTATCGAGCTTATATTATTTTCTTTCCTTTTTTCTTTTTTTTTCCTTTTTTTCATCGTTGTTGATTATTCCTGTCGTTGTTGTTCTTTATTCCTTGCTATTTATTTTTGTTTCTTTTTTTTTTTTATTTTTTTTTTGTTTTTTCTATTCGTTCAAAAGTCTAGGACCTTTTGTACAATAATAGATAATTATTTCGAATGAATAAGGGATTCTCTCGATGTTGTAAACGCACGAACGAGTAATATTATCACGCACGAGGATCGCGAGGAGGCCTCGAAGGACAAAGAAGATATGGAAAGGAAATAATAAATGAAAAGGAAATCATTTAATCTCATTAAATAATTTCAATGCCGTGCGATTATTATTCGATCGATATTAGTGGTATACGCGACAAGGAGTGTATATTATAATGAGTATGTTTCTCTTTGTGCGTGTATGTGTGTGTGTGTGTATGAAGAAACGTCTCGTGTATTATAGCTCATTATGGCATGAGTTTTTTATTATTATTATCATTATTATTATTATTATTATTATTATTATTATTATTATTATTATTATTATTATTAATGATATTGTTATTCTTGTTATTATTGTTATTAATATAATTAGTTGTCGCCATTAATGATATATATATATATATATATATATTATTTTTTTGTTTAATTCCTTTAAGGCTGACTAGTATACAAAAAAATAATCGCCATGTTAATTGCACTAATTGCGTATCGTTCTCTTATTCCTTCTTTTTTTCTTTCCTTTCCTTATTGTTTTTATTTATTTCTATTTTCTTGTCTTTTCTTTTTCACTTTGATCGTAATACGTGCATACATAAATACTAATTAATTAATTAATTTATGAATTTATTTTATAAGCAAGCGCGCGCGCATGAGTATGTATGTATGTATCTATGTACATATATATATATATATATATATATATATGAATCTTTGTATGTACGTGTATAATATTTCGTAATTATATCCAGTCGTCCTGGCATGTATAATAATTATCTTAAAATTAGTTACGAGTAAGAGAGAGAGAGAGAAAGAAAGAGAGAAACATATATATATATATATATATATATATATATATATATATATATATATATATATATATATATATATTGTCGATATATATAATTGTCGATCAGCGCGAAAGAGAACTGATTAATCATGCAATAACATATTTAAGATGGCTTTTAAAGACGTTCCTTAAATATAGGTATATAAATAAGAAAGAGAGAAAGAGAAGGAGAAAATAAAAATATTATACCGTGCACATTAATCCGAGGATGTAAATTTTCGTTCGGTCGAGATCGAAACTTTTTTTTTTCTTTTATTTATTTATTTATTATTATAAATAATTTGTGAATAATCGTTATCTTTAAATTTCCATAAAATTTGTCTAGAATTACATAATAAGATATTCGGCCTCTCATTTAGTTAATTACCATCTATACATACATATTTCGTAAATGAATGGAGAGATCATTATGCATACTTGAATGCATGAATAAACGTCAAGTGTGTGTGATTATGCTAGTGTGCATGCGTGCGTGCGTACATGATGCTTGTGCGTGCTTCTGTATATATATCTGTATATTTGTGTGTGTGTGTGTGTGTGTATGTATGTGTGTTTTCGTCACACGAAAAAAGAAAATGAAGGAAAGAGAAGAGGAGGAGGAGGAGGAGGAGAAGGAGGAGGAGGAGGAGGAGGAAAAAATATGCTCGTGTCGAATATTTAAATGTTAATTGTATATTAAACGTGTCACGCGTCTGTTAATTATCGCTTATGTAAAAATGGAAAAACAAAAGGGAAGACAAAAAACGAAAAAAAAAAGAAAAAAAAAAAAAAGAAAAAGAAACAAGAAGAGAGAAAGACGAAAAGACGAACAAAAAGCAAAAAAGAATGGCGGGAAAGAGCACGATGAAAGAGGAAGATATATAAAACAAAAAAGAAAAAAGAAAAAAAAAGAAGAAAGAAAAAAATAACGAGAAGGAGAGAGAACACCAATGAATTGAGGAAAAATATATCGATTGTAAAAAAAAAAAATCAATCTCGTCGTTGATCCTATACGAGCAATATATACAACACAAATATATATATACAGATAATAAAAAAAAGAAAGAAAAAAAGGACAGATATTCGAACGTTTACACTGTTACTTATTTTCTTTTTTATTTCTTTTTTTATTGTTTTAGATTTTATTAAAATTTTCTCGACTATCAAATTTCTTCTTTTAAAACACACACACTCCCTCTCTTTCTTTCTTTTTTTTATTTTTTCTTTCTTTATTTATTCATTTTATTTGTAAATATTCGCAACACCCGGTAGAAACATCGCGGTGATATATATATATATATACACACACACACACACACACACACACACCCGCATACTTATACATACATATTTATATATATATATATCAATCTCGTTGAACTCGCGTTGCATTCGTAGTGCAAGAAGAGACTCGTAAAGGAACGAGTATCACCGAGCATTTTATTATCTCTTTAAAGGAGTGCAGTTGTACATCGGTTAAAGCATTATCCGCTCGGGGATATATTTATGCGTTGGCATAATGCAACTGCTCGTTTGACGAGCATCAGGATGACTATCATTTCTGACCGTGAAAGAAGAACGATGAGTTCAACGTACGGAATCTTTATTTTCTCACAATTGTGCATTATATGTTTATCGGCCTGTCGTTGTCGACGTTTCAACGAGAAAAAAAGCAAAAGAAAAATAAAAAAAAAAAAAGAAAAAAAAGAAAAAGGACAAAAATAAAAGTAGTAATAATAATTAAAAAAAAAAAAAAAAAAAAAAAGAAAAAAAAGAAAAAAGAAAGATTTCTTTTGCGTCGATCCGTCCGCTGCAACAAAAAACGTAGAAAGGAGGAAATGGAAGAGACTGATGGAGAAACGAGAAATGGAAGAGAGAGTTTGAATGGAGGAGGTGAAAATGAGATTTTAAAGAAGAAAGAGAAGATATATATATAAAAAAAAAAAAAAAAAAAAAAAAAAAAAGAAAAAAAGTTAAAAAGAAAAAAAAGAAGGAAGAATTGAAATAGAGACAAACGAGATGAAGATAGGATAGAAATAAAAAGCAAATGTAACAAATGTTATATATTTCGAGAAATGAATTGTCTCGTTATGAGACGAAAGATTGTCAGTATATGTTATTAATTATGCTTATCGTGAAACACATGAAACGCGCCATTGTCATGGAATGCCTTTAAGTATTTAACGAGTGAGAAAGGAAAAAATCAATTTAATCGTCGAGAACAATGTTTCTTTTCTTTTTTTTTTTTTTTTTTTTTTTTCTAATGAGCTTTTACATATGTACGTGAATGAACGTCCTTTTCTTCTCTCTCTCTCTCTCTCTCTCTCTCTCTCTCTCTCTCTCTCTCTCTCTTTTCGAGAATTAATGAATAAAACATATTTGATATGTTATACGTCAGCGAAGTAACGTAAAGCAATAAAATCAAAAGACACGAGTTTACAGAGACTAACAAGTGTGATAGGATAGATAAATAAGTGGATAGATAGACTGATAGATAGAGAAATATACACACACACACACACACACATACACAGAGAGAGGAAGGAAGGAGAGGAGAGATAAAGAGAAAGAGAGAGATAGAAAATAGTTAAATCAGACTGAACCTCGGTTGTAGTGATATCGGATATGATCACTGCGTGCATAGATAAACGACACACGCACACGCAAACACGCATATACATACACACACACACATATATATATATATATATATACCTAACATATAAATGTATATTCAACGATCCGTAAAGTCATACACCTCGGCGAGAGACATAGAAGGAAGCATATTATATGTCGAATCATTCGTGCGAATAAATCCGCATTAACAGTTATATCTTTCGATATATAGTTTATTAATTATTATTATTATTATTATTATTATTATTATTATTATAATATATACATGTACATGTATAACACATCGATATTAAATGTACTCTCGTAATCGTCGTATATTATCATTTACACGTACGTACGTAATAAATGAATAACGATAAAAAAAAAAAAAAAAGAAAAAAAAAAAAGAGAAAAAAAAAGAAAAAAAGAAAAAAGAAAGAAAGAAAAAAAGATTAACCAACGATGGAAAATTATTTCAAGCTCTTTAAAGCTACATGAATTTATTAAAAGAAAGTGGGAGACAAAGAAAGAAAAAAGGAATATACAAAATGAGAAACAATGATGATAATTATGAGAGTTATTGTAATGGTAATGCGGCGATGTTTACGATAGCTTATAAATTAAGACCCAATTAAAATAATATTTAACGATTTGTCGAGAATGAAATTAATTTTAATGTTTCAAGAATCATGTTGAATTGGCTAATATGTTCTATGCGATG
>NC_060967.1:1285000-1312500 GCF_910589235.1 Vespa crabro
GTTGTTGTTATTGTTGTTATTGTTGCTGTTGTTCTTGTTTTTCATTTTTTTCCTCATTTTTTCTTCCTTTTATTTTTCTTTCTCTTTTTATTCTTTTCTTTCGTCTTTCTCTCTTTCATTCTTTCTTTTAATCATATTCAAACTCATTAACCCCTCGACAATAGGAAAATAAAATTGTACGCCGTGTAATTTTATTCGCTCTATTAATTTTTATACGAGGCTAATGGTCGAACGAAAAAAAAAAAAAAAAGAAAAGAAAAAAGAAAGAAAAACGGTAATCATTTTCATTTTTGAAAAACGTCGTTAGGAAGGAGTGATAAGGTATATAAAAAAAAAAAATAAAAGAAAAAAAAATGGATAAGTGCTTGTTATCGTTTTGTTAATGTTATTCATTCAGGAAGTTCGAAAAGAACGTTTGAAATTTATGAGAGACAACGTAGGTATTTAAAGATTCTTTTCTTTTATATTAAACTTTAAAAGTCTCTTCTATAATCTAGATATAATTTCTCCCATTTTTTTTTTCACTTCTTCTTTTTATTTTCCTTCCTTCCTTCTCCCACTTTACTTCTTCTTCTTCTTCTTCTTTTTCTTCCTTTTTTTTTTTTTTTTTTATTTATTTTTCTCTCCTTCCTCTTCATTTATTCCCCTTGTGACACTGATCTATTTAACTACGTTTAGAAATTCCAATACATCGAGCGTGAGGATAAAAATGCGCTTAGGATTTTTCTTTAGTGTATAAATTTTCATGGCATTAGCAAAAAAAAGAAAGAAAGAAAGAAAGAAAGAAAGAAAGAAAGAAAGAAAATGAGGAGAAAAAGTAAAAAAAAAGAAAAAAAAAAAAGGAAGAAAAAAAGAAAAAACAGACGCTTAGTATACTCTAAGTGGAATTATGCTTTTGAGATCTATAAAAATAAACGTTATCAAGATCGCGAATTATGATCTATCTCGGTAATGCAATTAACTGCGTTCCGTTATGGAAATTCACTCGAGCGATATGAAAAGCATCTACGTATGTACATAACCATATATGTACGTACATACATATATTTATATATGTATGTATGTATGTATATAGATATACATACGTATATGCATACATTTCAATTGACGTTTCTGAGGACATTGATAAACTTAATGATTTCTTTGCACGCATATAAAATAATAATAATAATTTCTGTTTCGTAGCCATTGTCCTTTATAATTGTATTGCAATTCGTCTTTTTTCTATCTTTTTTCCTTTCGTCATTTCAACTTTTACAGAATGTATATTTAATTGTCATTTTTCGAAACATTTCGCGAACGTGTATATAAAAAATAATCTTATACAAATAATCTTTAATATATAATTCTTATATATATATATATTTTTACGAAAACTAATAAAAAAAAAAAAAAAAAAAAAATAGAAAGAAAAATTAACTTCGACGTTCAAATAAACGAATTCTAATAAAATAAAGAAATGAAATGTTAATTAATATTCGTATAAAAGAATACGATATTTCTCTTTACGATGTCAAATGCAATTTAGCAGAAATGAATTTTTACGATTGAACATTGGTATACGATTCAATTGGCTATTGGTGCATATAGTCTTATGCGAATGGCCATTGGTACAACTCTTCGAGTTATATAAGCAATTCAATTAATAGAAGTATCGTGTTCTTGTAAAATCTCTAATATTTTCTTTTTCCTTTTTTCTTTTCTCTTTTTTTCTTTTCTTTTTTTTTTTTTGTTAATATCTCCGAGTGAATACATAGACGTACACGATTCTCCCAAAGAATATGCATTAAGGATATTTCGGTGTACTCGATTAAAGACCAAATATGATTATAATTAAAAACGAGAACGATCCTTAAAAATGTCCATGAGTATGTAATAAAATGTACATTAACGAGAATGATTTCTTAAATCAATTCAATTCAATTCAATTCAATTCAATTCAATTCAATTCAAATATCCTTTCGAGTAATATGATTATTTATTAAAAAATGTTCTTAAAATGAAAAAAAAAAAAATATATATATATATATACATATGTATAAATACATAGACACAACAATTTGCTTTATCCTTTCATTACTTTTTAATTAATTAATAATAATAATAATAATAATAAATGCTTGATTTTTATACTTATATAACCCGATCTACCTATAATCGATAAACAGATATATTTACTTGCAGCTAACTTTGTTCGGACTTTGTTTATTTCTCCAAAGCAAAAAAAAAGAGAACCAAAAAGAAAAAAAAAAAAACGAAAAAAAAAGAAAAGAAAAAGAAAAGAAAAAGAAAAGAAAGGAAAAGAAAAAAGAAAAAATAACAATTGAATTGCGTTAAACCAATGCAAACACGTGCATTATATAAATTTATTTTTAATAATGAAGGACGAAATGTGCATACATACGTAAATGGATATGGTATATAATTTCAACGTTATTCCAAATTTAAGATTTAATAACTCAACATGAACGGTTTTATCCTAAATATGTATGTACACGCATATATATATATATAGAGAGAGAGAGAGAGAAAGAGAGAGAGAGAAGATAATGTTTTGAAAATGATAAAATGTTGGTTATGGAATATGTAATAAGGAATATAGGATGTTTTATTTAATGATTTAAATCCGACTTGTACATTGCTTTCCCCCCTCCCTCCCCGCCTTCTCCATGATAATCGTCATGTTAAATAATTATTATCACAATGAACGCCTCCCCCCCCACTCTCCTCCACCTCCTCCCAATTAACTTCATACAATATTCGTTCGAAACATGTTCTTTTTTTCCCTTTTTTCTTTCTTCCTTTCTCTTTCATTCTTTTTCTTTCATTGCACTTGCATTGCCTACAATTAAGGAAAATAATCGCTCGTATATACATTTGAAATGTCCATTTGTTTCTTTTCTCTCTCTCTCTCTCTCTCTCTCTCTCTCTCTCTCTCTTTCTCTCTTCCTTTTCTCCTGTTTTCCGTAAATTATATTTAAAAAATGAAAAAGAACACGTAAAATTTTAATCATTATAAACGTTAACTCGTTTCCTTTTCTTTTGTTGCTTTTTTTTTGCCTTTCTTCTTTTTTTTTTCTTTGCCGTTCTATTTTTTATTTTTGTTTTTTCTTTTTCTTTTTTTTTTTTTCTTTTTTTTTTTTTTTTTTTTTCTTTTTTTGAAATATACCACTTTTTAATACAACTCATATTTTTTTAACTCATTTTTAATATACTCATATTAATTTTAATATACTGATATTAGTTATATCATATGAAGATATTAAGTAAATGTGTTCGCGATATAAAAAAAAAAGAAAATTAATTTTCTAGAAGCGGGGAGGGGCGGGAAGGGGAGGGGAGGGGAAATGCAGACGTGTTCACTCGGCGGATCACTTGAAATATAATTACAACTTCGTCGCCATAGTTAATGGTATTGCTCGAATGAAAACTGCATTCAGTACGGACTAGTAATTATGCGAGCATTGTTACATAAATGTTATGAGAGGTACACTAAAGAGAATTCTCTCTCTCTCTCTCTCTCTCTCTCTCTCTCTCTCTCTCTCTCTCTCCATCTATCTCTCTCTTTCTGTCTACCCTTTTTTTTTCGAACTTAACAACATTTTCTGTTGTTAACGCACGTATTTGTTTTCCTCATCAAAGTTTATTCGCGAATTTAATTTATTTCGCAGTTTAAAAGGAAATAAAAAAGAATAGAATGCTTAACGTTAATTTATTATTCATTAATGATTAAATTTTTTTTTTTTCTTTCCTTTTTATATATACATATATAATGGAAAAGTAATTAATTTTATTTATGATTTTTATTTATTTCCATTGATTACTTTTCTTTTTCCCTTTTTTTTTTCTTTGTTTTTTTTTTTTTTTTTCGTGTATTTGATTAACCATAGTCTTTTATTTGTAGTCGTTTATTTGAAGTCAACGACGATGATCGTTGTTGTAAATGCGCGAATAGAACTTGGCATCCAAAGCATGAACTTGTTTATCTATAATTATCTTTCGTAGGCGCCTATCATTATCCGTGTTTCCACTTTATTATACTATATTTAGCTTGTACGCCATATTTCTGCCTTTTATCTAGTTATGCACGAACAAATGTTATTAACGTTTTAACCATCATCATCATCATCATCATCATCATATCTCTCTCTCTCTCTCTCTCTCTCCCTTTATCAATCAATTTATCTTCGAGATCGATACTGTTAGATCTTACGTTTCAATTTACAATCTTTTACAAATTTACAATCGACTTAGTTACACAAAATATAACAATTGTAACAATAACAATAATAATAATAATAATAATAATAATAATAATAATAATGATGATGATGATGATGATGATGATGATGATGATAATAATGATGATGACGACTACAACGACGATGGTGATGATGATGATGATGATGATAATGATAATTGAATTACAATCGTTAGTTTCGATTGAATTGAATCGAATCGACGATAACGAAAACGTTTTGGGTAAGTTAGTTCTCTTTGATAGGAATCGATTGTTGTTCGATTATTGAAAGCAAAGCAACGCAAATCGTGATTGGATCTTTAATGATCGAAGAAGTTGTGTACCGATCGTCTCTATTCATCGACAAAGTTACATACGTTCATACATATGTACATATGTGAGTACATATGTACGTATATACGTAGACACATGTCTATTACACGTATGTTCTCTCTCTCTCTCTCTCTCTCTCTCTCTTTGTGTGTGTGTGTGTGTGTGTGTATATATATACGTCGTTATCGATGTACATCGAGTTCATACATATGTACGTCTAGTTATCGTCGTCGTCATAGTTGTCGTCGTTGTCGGACCCACGTTTAAATCACATTTGCTTTTATGAATTCGAAGATTCAATTTATACGGAACGAAATCGTTCGAGAATCAAATCGAATACGAAACCAATTGGTCGGGTTCTAACAATGATTTCGTCATTTATAATATCACACGTCGTTCATTTTTATTCTTTATTCTTTTGTTTTTTTTTTTTTTTTTTTTTTTTTTTTTTTTTTTTTTTTTTTTTTTTTTTTTTTAAAGAACAAAACCAATACCCATTATATTCGGTACATTAAAGCGATTAAATTTATCCGATTAAATAAAAGGATTACTATTTTTATATTAAAATTAAAGTATATCTATAGAACTCATTCATTTTTATCATTTTTAACTATATATATATATATATATATATATATATATATATATATATATATATATATAAGTAAAAAAATAAAAAAATAAAAAAATAAAAGGATCGAATAGATGTACGAAAGATTGAAAGATACAAAATTTCGAAGGATATACGTATGTATATGTATGACAAATGTTATTTCATTAATTCATAATTACACATTATCATTTTCTATTTTATATAGATTTAATTGAATTGAAAATATATATATATATATATATATATATATATATATGTATATGTATGTATATATAAATACACACACACACACATACACACACGTATATATATATATATACAAGTATGTGTACGTTGAAGAAGATATACTATCTTCTCTTAGAGAAGAGATGATATTCTAAGACGTGCTTTCTCGGTTTCTCTTGGCACGATAAGCTCAAAATCCCGGTCCAATTAAATGTGGATTGTATTACGGATAGGTAAGTAAGACCGATCGATAAAGGGCAATTCTTGCGAAACTATCTTAACTATAAATTCTCTCACTCTCTCTCTCTCTCTCTCTCTCTCTCTCGCTCTCTCTCTCTCTCGCTCTCTCTATTTCTCTTTCTCTTCATTTACCCTTTAAGTGCTGTACACGATACGGCTACTTTAAAAGCGTATATCGAGCGAGGCCTATGTCTTACTTTGCTTTTTTACAAGCTATTATTACGGTTAAATTTGTATTATCGATTGTTAAACTGATCGAATTGAATTTGTTAAAGGAAAAAAAAAAGAAAAAAAAAGAGAGAAAGAGAGAGAGAGAGAGAGATAGGGATAGAGAAAACGATCAACTGAGAATAACAAATACAAAATGAAAAGAAAAGAGACCTGTTTGCGTTTCGTTGTCGATGACAAAGAGCATCGTCAGTTATTTTGTGCATGCTATTGAATAAATGCATTTTATTCGAGTTTTTCTTTTCTTTTCTTTTTTTTGATCCTTTTCGGCATTAATGTCAATGATAACAAATATATATATATATATATATATATATATACATGTCATTTTGAGGAAATCGCATTATTACGTTTCTTTTTCATCGTTGCATACGATCGATCAGAGGATTTACTTTGTTCAGATTGTGGAGAAGGATAGCAGTGAGGGAGAGAAAGAAAGAAAAGAAATAATAATAATAATAATAATAATAATAATAATAATAATAATAATAGTAATAATAAAAACAAAAGAAAAGAAAGATAATAAAAAATGGACTATTAAATTATTTTAATCATTTTTGCATAGGATCGTTAATTCCCCGTATCGTATAATTTTTATCGAAGAATAAGAACTCTTTGTTTCTTTTTTTTTTTTTTTTTTTTTTTTTTTCATTCATTCATTTATTCATAACACGTCATTAAATTTCGATTCTTCATTCCTTTTCGTTCGTTCTTTTTTTTTTTCTTTCTTTTTTTTTTTTTTTTTTTTCATTCGATCTTTCCTTTTCTTTTTATTTTTTCCCCCACTCATCCTACAAATACGTCATTTCGTCGAAACAGAAGCAGTTACGTTTGAAACGCAATTCTTATCTACTTTATGTTCTATCCAATTTAGTAGGTTCTATCTAGACGCTAAAAAGGGAATCGGGACTTCATTAAAATTTATTTCAAGCACCGCGCATAAAGCTTTGTAAGTACTTATCTCGAGTATACGTCCTCACTTATAAGGAAAGAACGAGTTCCGAGTAAGTTCAAAAGAATGAGAGGAAATGAAGTCTAGCTATATCTTTTTTTTCTTTCTTTCTTTCTTTCTTTTTTCTTCTTTTTTCTTTTTTATGTCTTTTCATTCTTTTTTTTTTCTTATTTTTTCCTAGTGTTTTTCTTTTCTATCGTTAAACGTCAATTCCAATCCTCGATTTGATTACGTGTAAATAATTAATTAAGTATAATTAATGATTTGGAAATGATTATATGCAATAGTTCAACATAGATTTATAATATATATATATATATTAGGTTGGAAACTATGAAACGGGCGTTTTTGTTTAGTTATTTATTTTCATTCAACGCCCGTTTCATAGTCTCCAACCTAATGTATAAGTATTATGTTGGAAACTATAAAACGGGCGTTTTTGTTTAGTTATTTATTTTCATTAAACGTCCGTTTCATAGTTTCCAACCTAATATATATAATTTATATTCGTAAATATTATTACTAAAACTGTTTTATCATCCGTGGTAGAAAGTATTTTTATCGATGATCGTTAACGCGTACCGACATTTTCATTTCACTTATCGACAATTTTGTTATAATTTTATATAAATTAAAAAAAAAAAAGAAGAAAAAACCTGTTTTATCATACGTGGTATAATAATTATTGTCAATAAAATTAAGAAGATATTACAGATATGTTTATGTGTTTTCTTTATCGACATTCTTACTTTCGATCAATCGTAAAACATAACCTAATTGTTTTGAGAGGAAAGAGATACAGTATCAGGAGGATTAAATAACATATATAAACATGTCAGAAAATATAAAAGATAATGCATCCTTGGGGGAATTATTTGACAATGCATTTTTATTATTCAATAATATTAATAAAACGGATGAGCCAACGAATAGTCCGAAAGTACAGGTAATAAAAATAAATAAATATCTTATTCTAACCTCTTCTTTTGATTGTCATATGTAAAAAAACATTTACAGCTTGAAACAAAGTTTTTTATTATAAGTTTCTATACATTTGTTACTCGTATAGTCTGACATCAGGAAAGCAATGAATATGTTTGAAGATTTAACAAGATTCGTATCTCTAGTGGACATGTTCAGTGAAAATGAAACTATCGATGAAGTATCAACGGAACATCTCAAATATCTTCTATTGCCGGCTCTTCTTGGTACTCTCATCACTAAAATATGTGGTACTGATGACAGAATGCATCTCGTCAAAGTAGCAGAGATCTATTTCATTGATTTTCTAAAGAGAGTAAAAGCTTATGAGCTCACAGATATAAATATTCTTGAACCTAAATCAGAGGAAGATAATAATGGTACTTCTAATGACAGAGTAAAAAGTAATGCCGAGATGATTACGGAAATGGTAATATGTAATAATAATTAATAGTAATATTAAAGAAAATAATTTAAGTAATAATGTGTTGATAAATTTTTATATATTTCCATAGGTTTCTCGTAGAAATACAAAGCTACAAAGATATAAAGAACAGAAGGAATTGGAAACATGTTTAGATGTATTACAAAAAAATATGGATAATCCAAATATCGATGAAGATACTAAAAGAGAATACTTCATTACCCTTTTGAAATTATACATAAATCAAACAATTGAGGAATTGAGTTCGATAGCTGCTGAGAAACCTATTTTGGAGCATATGCAAAAAGTGGGACGTTCAGAGACAATGACATCTCATTCTTCGCAAAAATTTAAATCATCTAGTAATAAACTCCAACCAATTATTATTACTCGAAATGAGTTGCAAAAAAAAGTTTATGGCGCTGGATATCCTAGTCTTCCAGTATTAACAGTACAGGAATTTTATGAGCAAAGAGTTAAGGATGGAGAGTAAGTATCCAATTTTTCTATCTAAATAAAATTAAAATAATTTAAGCAAATATGAAAAATAAAAATAACTTAATTATTTTCTTTTCCAGTTGGCCTGATGCATCAGCACGTAATCAAATAAATTCTAAATGTATGCAAGATTTAGCAATTTGTGATAGTGATAATAATTCTCAAGAATTAGAAGATATACAAAAGGAAGAAAAGATAGAGAAGGATGATCCACAGCTTTTACAACAAAGCCGTGCAATGGATGAATATAAGGATATGCATCGTAGAGGATGGGGAAATCGTGCAAACAGAAGTTAAATTAACAATGATGTATCGATATTAATCACGAATAAATGAGCAGTAGAACCGAATTAAAAAAAAATGTTAAAATCCTTTACTAAACTGCTAATATAAATATATATATATATATATATATATATATATATATATATATATATATATATATATATATATATATATATAAATATTATAAATTATATTCTACGGTGTTATACAACTTTAAGTTAAATAATTATACATTAAACAATATAAATTGTAAAATATTGTATTATATTATACCGCAACTTATAATAATTAAGTATGTAACCTTACAATTAGCAAATACGATGTATATTCTATATATAAAAAAATTAAAGAGAAAATAAACGATTATTGTAAATTAAAATTCAATGCATTCTTCTTGATTTCCATGTTTCGTCCAATCCTGATAAAAATTTTTTACGGGAAAAATTTTCACGCCCCCAGTAATTCGGATTTTTGACAGGAGAATATAACTTACCAGGAGGTAGTACGCGAGAACGTGCCACCTCCTCGCAAGTGATATGATCCTGATACAAATCCAGTTTTACGGGAAAAATGTTCACGCCCCCAGTAATTTGGAATTTTCAACAGGAGAATATAACATACCAGGAAGTGGCACGTTCTCGCGTGCCACTTCTTCGCGCGTCATGTGATCCTGTTACAATTCCAGTTTTACGGGAAAAATGTTCACGCCCCCAGTAATTCGGATTTTTGACAGGAGAATATAACTTACCAGGAGGTAGTACGCGAGAACGTGCCACCTCCTCGCAAGTGATATGATCCTGATACAAATCCAGTTTTACGAGGAAAATGTTCACGCCCCCAGTAATTTGGAATTTTCAACAGGAGAATATAACTTACCAGGAGGTGGTACGCGAGAACGTGCCACCTCCTCGCAAGTGATATGATCCTGATACAAATCCAGTTTTACGGGAAAAATGTTCACGCCCCCAGTAATTTGGAATTTTCAACAGGAGAATATAACATACCAGGAAGTGGCACGTTCTCGCGTGCCACTTCTTCGCGCGTCATGTGATCCTGTTACAATTCCAGTTTTACGGGAAAAATTTTCACGCCCCCAGTAATTCGGATTTTTGACAGGAGAATATAACTTACCAGGAGGTGGTATGCGAGAACGTGCCACCTCCTCGCAAGTGATATGATCCTGATACAAATCCAGTTTTACGGGAAAAATGTTCACGCCCCCAGTAATTTGGAATTTTCAACAGGAGAATATAACATATCAGGAAGTGGCACGTTCTCGCGTGCCACTTCTTCGCGCGTCATGTGATCCTGTTACAATTCCAGTTTTACGGGAAAAATGTTCACGCCCCCAGTAATTCGGATTTTTGACAGGAGAATATAACTTACCAGGAGGTAGTACGCGAGAACGTGCCACCTCCTCGCAAGTGATATGATCCTGATACAAATCCAGTTTTACGAGGAAAATGTTCACGCCCCCAGTAATTTGGAATTTTCAACAGGAGAATATAACTTACCAGGAGGTGGTACGCGAGAACGTGCCACCTCCTCGCAAGTGATATGATCCTGATACAAATCCAGTTTTACGGGAAAAATGTTCACGCCCCCAGTAATTTGGAATTTTCAACAGGAGAATATAACATACCAGGAAGTGGCACGTTCTCGCGTGCCACTTCTTCGCGCGTCATGTGATCCTGTTACAATTCCAGTTTTACGGGAAAAATTTTCACGCCCCCAGTAATTCGGATTTTTGACAGGAGAATATAACTTACCAGGAGGTGGTATGCGAGAACGTGCCACCTCCTCGCAAGTGATATGATCCTGATACAAATCCAGTTTTACGGGAAAAATGTTCACGCCCCCAGTAATTTGGAATTTTCAACAGGAGAATATAACATATCAGGAAGTGGCACGTTCTCGCGTGCCACTTCTTCGCGCGTCATGTGATCCTGTTACAATTCCAGTTTTACGGGAAAAATTTTCACGCCCCCAGTAATTCGGATTTTTGACAGGAGAATATAACTTACCAGGAGGTGGTACGCGAGAATGTGCCACCTCCTCGCAAGTGATATGATCCTGATACAAATCCAGTTTTACGGGAAAAATGTTCACGCCCCCAGTAATTTGGAATTTTCAACAGGAGAATATAACATACCAGGAAGTGGCACGATCTCGCGTGCCACTTCTTCGCGCGTCATGTGATCCTGTTACAATTCCAGTTTTACGGGAAAAATTTTCACGCCCCCAGTAATTCGGATTTTTGACAGGAGAATATAACTTACCAGGAAGTGGTACGCGAGAACGTGCCACCTCCTCGCAAGTGATATGATCCTGATACAAATCCAGTTTTACGGGAAAAATGTTCACGCCCCCAGTAATTTGGAATTTTCAACAGGAGAATATAACATACCAGGAAGTGGCACGTTCTCGCGTGCCACTTCTTCGCGCGTCATGTGATCCTGTTACAATTCCAGTTTTACGGGAAAAATTTTCACGCCCCCAGTAATTCGGATTTTTGACAGGAGAATATATCTCACCAGGAGGTGGTACGCGAGAACGTGCCACCTCCTCGCAAGTGATATGATCCTGATACAAATCCAGTTTTACGGGAAAAATGTTCACGCCCCCAGTAATTTGGAATTTTCAACAGGAGAATATAACATACCAGGAAGTGGCACGTTCTCGCGTGCCACTTCTTCGCGCGTCATGTGATCCTGTTACAATTCCAGTTTTACGGGAAAAATTTTCACGCCCCCAGTAATTCGGATTTTTGACAGGAGAATATAACTTACCAGGAAGTGGTACGCGAGAACGTGCCACCTCCTCGCAAGTGATATGATCCTGATACAAATCCAGTTTTACGGGAAAAATGTTCACGCCCCCAGTAATTTGGAATTTTCAACAGGAGAATATAACATACCAGGAAGTGGCACGTTCTCGCGTGCCACTTCTTCGCGCGTCATGTGATCCTGTTACAATTCCAGTTTTACGGGAAAAATTTTCACGCCCCCAGTAATTCGGTTTTTGACAGGAGAATATAACTTACCAGGAGGTGGTACGCGAGAACGTGCCACCTCCTCGCAAGTGATATGATCCTGATACAAATCCAGTTTTACGGGAAAAATGTTCACGCCCCCAGTAATTTGGAATTTTCAACAGGAGAATATAACATACCAGGAAGTGGCACGTTCTCGCGTGCCACTTCTTCGCGCGTCATGTGATCCTGTTACAATTCCAGTTTTACGGGAAAAATTTTCACGCCCCCAGTAATTCGGATTTTTGACAGGAGAATATATCTCACCAGGAGGTGGTACGCGAGAACGTGCCACCTCCTCGCAAGTGATATGATCCTGATACAAATCCAGTTTTACGGGAAAAATGTTCACGCCCCCAGTAATTTGGAATTTTCAACAGGAGAATATAACATACCAGGAAGTGGCACGTTCTCGCGTGCCACTTCTTCGCGCGTCATGTGATCCTGTTACAATTCCAGTTTTACGGGAAAAATTTTCACGCCCCCAGTAATTCGGATTTTTGACAGGAAAATATAACTTACCAGGTGGTGGTACGCGAGAACGTGCCACCTCCTCGCAAGTGATATGATCCTGATACAAATCCAGTTTTACGGGAAAAATGTTCACGCCCCCAGTAATTTGGAATTTTCAACAGGAGAATATAACATACCAGGAAGTGGCACGTTCTCGCGTGCCACTTCTTCGCGCGTCATGTGATCCTGTTACAATTCCAGTTTTACGGGAAAAATTTTCACGCCCCCAGTAATTCGGATTTTTGACAGGAGAATATAACTTACCAGGAAGTGGTACGCGAGAACGTGCCACCTCCTCGCAAGTGATATGATCCTGATACAAATCCAGTTTTACGGGAAAAATGTTCACGCCCCCAGTAATTTGGAATTTTCAACAGGAGAATATAACATACCAGGAAGTGGCACGTTCTCGCGTGCCACTTCTTCGCGCGTCATGTGATCCTGTTACAATTCCAGTTTTACGGGAAAAATTTTCACGCCCCCAGTAATTCGGATTTTTGACAGGAGAATATAACTTACCAGGAGGTGGTACGCGAGAACGTGCCACCTCCTCGCAAGTGATATGATCCTGATACAAATCCAGTTTTACGGGAAAAATGTTCACGCCCCCAGTAATTTGGAATTTTCAACAGGAGAATATAACATACCAGGAAGTGGCACGTTCTCGCGTGCCACTTCTTCGCGCGTCATGTGATCCTGTTACAATTCCAGTTTTACGGGAAAAATTTTCACGCCCCCAGTAATTCGGATTTTTGACAGGAGAATATAACATACCAGGAAGTGGCACGTTCTCGCGTGCCACTTCTTCGCGCGTCATGTGATCCTGTTACAATTCCAGTTTTACGGGAAAAATTTTCACGCCCCCAGTAATTCGGATTTTTGACAGGAGAATATAACTTACCAGGAAGTGGTACGCGAGAACGTGCCACCTCCTCGCAAGTGATATGATCCTGATACAAATCCAGTTTTACGGGAAAAATGTTCACGCCCCCAGTAATTTGGAATTTTCAACAGGAGAATATAACATACCAGGAAGTGGCACGTTCTCGCGTGCCACTTCTTCGCGCGTCATGTGATCCTGTTACAATTCCAGTTTTACGGGAAAAATTTTCACGCCCCCAGTAATTCGGATTTTTGACAGGAGAATATAACTTACCAGGTGGTGGTACGCGAGAACGTGCCACCTCCTCGCAAGTGATATGATCCTGATACAAATCCAGTTTTACGGGAAAAATGTTCACGCCCCCAGTAATTTGGAATTTTCAACAGGAGAATATAACATACCAGGAAGTGGCACGTTCTCGCGTGCCACTTCTTCGCGCGTCATGCGATCCTGTTACAATTCCAGTTTTACGGGAAAAATTTTCACGCCCCCAGTAATTCGGATTTTTGACAGGAGAATATAACATACCAGGAAGTGGCACGTTCTCGCGTGCCACTTCTTCGCGCGTCATGTGATCCTGTTACAATTCCAGTTTTACGGGAAAAATTTTCACGCCCCCAGTAATTCGGATTTTTGACAGGAGAATATAACTTACCAGGTGGTGGTACGCGAGAACGTGCCACCTCCTCGCAAGTGATATGATCCTGATACAAATCCAGTTTTACGGGAAAAATGTTCACGCCCCCAGTAATTTGGAATTTTCAACAGGAGAATATAACATACCAGGAAGTGGCACGTTCTCGCGTGCCACTTCTTCGCGCGTCATGTGATCCTGTTACAATTCCACTTTTACGGGAAAAATTTTCACGCCCCCAGTAATTCGGATTTTTGACAGGAGAATATAACTTACCAGGAAGTGGTACGCGAGAACGTGCCACCTCCTCGCAAGTGATATGATCCTGATACAAATCCAGTTTTACGGGGAAAATGTTCACGCCCCCAGTAATTTGGAATTTTCAACAGGAGAATATAACATACCAGGAAGTGGCACGTTCTCGCGTGCCACTTCTTCGCGCGTCATGTGATCCTGTTACAATTCCACTTTTACGGGAAAAATTTTCACGCCCCCAGTAATTCGGATTTTTGACAGGAGAATATAACTTACCAGGAAGTGGTACGCGAGAACGTGCCACCTCCTCGCAAGTGATATGATCCTGATACAAATCCAGTTTTACGGGGAAAATGTTCACGCCCCCAGTAATTTGGAATTTTCAACAGGAGAATATAACATACCAGGAAGTGGCACGTTCTCGCGTGCCACTTCTTCGCGCGTCATGTGATCCTGTTACAATTCCAGTTTTACGGGAAAAATTTTCACGCCCCCAGTAATTCGGATTTTTGACAGGAGAATATAACTTACCAGGAGGTGGTACGCGAGAACGTGCCACCTCCTCGCAAGTGATATGATCCTGATACAAATCCAGTTTTACGGGAAAAATGTTCACGCCCCCAGTAATTTGGAATTTTCAACAGGAGAATATAACATACCAGGAAGTGGCACGTTCTCGCGTGCCACTTCTTCGCGCGTCATGTGATCCTGTTACAATTCCAGTTTTACGGGAAAAATTTTCACGCCCCCAGTAATTCGGATTTTTGACAGGAGAATATAACTTACCAGGAAGTGGTACGCGAGAACGTGCCACCTCCTCGCAAGTGATATGATCCTGATACAAATCCAGTTTTACGGGAAAAATGTTCACGCCCCCAGTAATTTGGAATTTTCAACAGGAGAATATAACATACCAGGAAGTGGCACGTTCTCGCGTGCCACTTCTTCGCGCGTCATGTGATCCTGTTACAATTCCAGTTTTACGGGAAAAATTTTCACGCCCCCAGTAATTCGGATTTTTGACAGGAGAATATAACATACCAGGAAGTGGCACGTTCTCGCGTGCCACTTCTTCGCGCGTCATGTGATCCTGTTACAATTCCAGTTTTACGGGAAAAATTTTCACGCCCCCAGTAATTCGGATTTTTGACAGGAGAATATAACTTACCAGGAAGTGGTACGCGAGAACGTGCCACCTCCTCGCAAGTGATATGATCCTGATACAAATCCAGTTTTACGGGAAAAATGTTCACGCCCCCAGTAATTTGGAATTTTCAACAGGAGAATATAACATACCAGGAAGTGGCACGTTCTCGCGTGCCACTTCTTCGCGCGTCATGTGATCCTGTTACAATTCCAGTTTTACGGGAAAAATTTTCACGCCCCCAGTAATTCGGATTTTTGACAGGAGAATATAACTTACCAGGTGGTGGTACGCGAGAACGTGCCACCTCCTCGCAAGTGATATGATCCTGATACAAATCCAGTTTTACGGGAAAAATGTTCACGCCCCCAGTAATTTGGAATTTTCAACAGGAGAATATAACATACCAGGAAGTGGCACGTTCTCGCGTGCCACTTCTTCGCGCGTCATGTGATCCTGTTACAATTCCAGTTTTACGGGAAAAATTTTCACGCCCCCAGTAATTCGGATTTTTGACAGGAGAATATAACTTACCAGGAAGTGGTACGCGAGAACGTGCCACCTCCTCGCAAGTGATATGATCCTGATACAAATCCAGTTTTACGGGGAAAATGTTCACGCCCCCAGTAATTTGGAATTTTCAACAGGAGAATATAACATACCAGGAAGTGGCACGTTCTCGCGTGCCACTTCTTCGCGCGTCATGTGATCCTGTTACAATTCCAGTTTTACGGGAAAAATTTTCACGCCCCCAGTAATTCGGATTTTTGACAGGAGAATATAACTTACCAGAAAGTGGTACGCGAGAACGTGCCACCTCCTCGCAAGTGATATGATCCTGATACAAATCCAGTTTTACGGGAAAAATGTTCACGCCCCCAGTAATTTGGAATTTTCAACAGGAGAATATAACATACCAGGAAGTGGCACGTTCTCGCGTGCCACTTCTTCGCGCGTCATGTGATCCTGTTACAATTCCAGTTTTACGGGAAAAATTTTCACGCCCCCAGTAATTCGGATTTTTGACAGGAGAATATAACTTACCAGGAGGTGGTACGCGAGAACGTGCCACCTCCTCGCAAGTGATATGATCCTGATACAAATCCAGTTTTACGGGAAAAATGTTCACGCCCCCAGTAATTTGGAATTTTCAACAGGAGAATATAACATACCAGGAAGTGGCACGTTCTCGCGTGCCACTTCTTCGCGCGTCATGTGATCCTGTTACAATTCCAGTTTTACGGGAAAAATTTTCACGCCCCCAGTAATTCGGATTTTTGACAGGAGAATATATCTCACCAGGAGGTGGTACGCGAGAACGTGCCACCTCCTCGCAAGTGATATGATCCTGATACAAATCCAGTTTTACGGGAAAAATGTTCACGCCCCCAGTAATTTGGAATTTTCAACAGGAGAATATAACATACCAGGAAGTGGCACGTTCTCGCGTGCCACTTCTTCGCGCGTCATGTGATCCTGTTACAATTCCAGTTTTACGGGAAAAATTTTCACGCCCCCAGTAATTCGGATTTTTGACAGGAGAATATAACTTACCAGGAAGTGGTACGCGAGAACGTGCCACCTCCTCGCAAGTGATATGATCCTGATACAAATCCAGTTTTACGGGAAAAATGTTCACGCCCCCAGTAATTTGGAATTTTCAACAGGAGAATATAACATACCAGGAAGTGGCACGTTCTCGCGTGCCACTTCTTCGCGCGTCATGTGATCCTGTTACAATTCCAGTTTTACGGGAAAAATTTTCACGCCCCCAGTAATTCGGATTTTTGACAGGAGAATATAACTTACCAGGAGGTGGTACGCGAGAACGTGCCACCTCCTCGCAAGTGATATGATCCTGATACAAATCCAGTTTTACGGGAAAAATGTTCACGCCCCCAGTAATTTGGAATTTTCAACAGGAGAATATAACATACCAGGAAGTGGCACGTTCTCGCGTGCCACTTCTTCGCGCGTCATGTGATCCTGTTACAATTCCAGTTTTACGGGAAAAATTTTCACGCCCCCAGTAATTCGGATTTTTGACAGGAGAATATAACTTACCTTACCGTAGTTCGATTCTGCATTCCATCTCTTTGCATTTCATGTGATCTTATTATGATCGAGATTTGTGGGAGAATTTCTCACTCTTATTATTTGGAATTTTCGAATAATACATTGTAACTTACCAGGAAGTGTTTTAATTTCTCGGGCTAACAACAAACCTGATTTACGGGAATATTTTTCCAGTATCAGAATATTGAAATGAAAAGAATAATTTTGGATATAATGATGGTTGGTATTACGTGAAGACAAATTGCATTTCTTTTTTGGTTTAACGTTTCTATTTTGTTTTTAATTTATAATGCATGGTAAATATAATATGATGCAATATAATACAATAAAGTACAATGTAATAGAATATAATATAAGATTAGATTATATAAGGCAGTATAATATAATATAATAGCACATAGTACAAAAGAATATATATATATATATATATATATATATATATATATATATATATATATATATAGAATTGAACGATATATAAATATATATATATGATATTCTTATATTTATCGATAAAGTAGGAATCTTGAAATCGAGAAATTTTGTGTCGTGCATAAAAGGATAACTTGTCAGGTATTCTAGATTCAAGAATATTATTGTGTTCTTTGTTGGAAATAATATGATTAATAGAAGTTGTTTTTGTTTACTTAAATAGTCTGTTAAAATAATTTACGATATATCAAATTATCTCGTTTTTTTTTCGAGACAATTTAATATAATTGAAAAAATAATTTGTTTTAATAGTTACATTATAATTACATTAATTTGTATTAATATGTTTATACATTCTTGTGTTTCCTTCAAGATTTGTGGAATTTTGATGATTTATACTATACCAATTTTATATAAAGTTATACTTTACTTTATTTTATATAGTTAGGTTAGATGAAGTATTTTGTATTTATGTAAGATATTAGTGTTTTATTATTGAAATATAATTTAAAATGTTTGAATTGTTGACTAATGTCTTCATTTCTTTTATTAAAAGACTTTTAGTAATATTAATCGTTGCTTAAAATTAAATGTTCTTGTGATATTTCTTTTATATTTCTATATCTGATCAAAGTTTCATTATTATATTATTTCTAAGAATATTACTTCATCCATATTTACTTATTACTTTTTTTTATTATTACTACTTTTTTTTTATTACAAATTAATAATGAAACATTCTTTCATATTAAATATCTCATTGAAAAATAAACTATTGCAGAGAATTATATTATTTTCTAGATGACACAATATCTATTCAAAATGATATGATTGTAATGACCTGACCTAATCATTAAAAGAAGGATGATAAGGGAAATTATGTTCTGATAAATTTACACAATTTATATCTATATATATATATATATTCTCATGTAGAATATCAAAAAGAGAAGCCGCATGAATAATTTAATCAGTAATACATTATCAATCTCAAGCTGATAATAAATAATGATCATTTGATCTACAATATGCTACCAAGATTAAGAAAAATATGTCGTTTTTATATGATAGTCATTACAATTATAATTGTTATTGGAATATTTATAGTTTGGTCAAAAAGCAAAGAGAAATCTAAAGGAATTAGATCTAATGATATTGTTTCCTTGAAGTGAGTAACATTTTTCCATAATTATATATATATATATATATATATATTATTATTTAATGATAATTAATTATCATTATTTATTTCTAGATTTATAAATGATCGACAAGATTATTTAGATCGTCGGGGTATCCATGTGGTGGTAGGTCGTTACATAGGAGATTCTGTAGATCCATTGAAAACTCCAAATATTACAAAAGGTAAAATCGAATATTTTCATTGCTAACAAACTGTGTATAATTTTATACACACACAGACACATACTCAACAAACACACACACACATATATATATATGTAATTTATATTGTTTGTGTGTTTTAGATATTATTAATAAAAATATGTTTGATCCCCGTCCGTTTGAAGGTAGAAATGGAGAACCAGTTATAATATCATCTAAACATTTCATCAAAATGCAACAGCTCTATCAAATAAATCGTTTCAATTTAATGGCTAGTGATAGAATACCATTAAATCGTTCTTTACCCGATGTAAGAAAAAAGAGGTAGGTAAAATAGGTCATAAAATGTCATATAATAGTGTTTAATTTATTATGATTATTTTTTTTTGCTTGCATTCCTTTTTTTTCTCCTCCTCTCTCTTCATTCATCATTAGATGTATTACAAGGTATATGAATTTAGTCGATCTTCCTAGAACGTCAATAATTATAGTATTTCATAATGAAGCATGGAGTACATTATTGAGAACAGTTCATAGTGTTATTAATAGATCATCTAAAAAATTATTAAAAGAAATAATACTCGTTGATGATGACAGTGATAGAGGTAATAATTATTAATTATCATAATGAAAATATAAAATTACATTTATGTATGTGTATATATATATATATATATTAAACTTATCTATATGTATTGTATGATTAGAATTTTTAAAAGGACCATTGGACGAATATGTAAGGACATTGAGCGTTTCAACTAAAGTATTACGTTCAGAAAAACGTATAGGTTTGATTAATGCTAGACTTTTAGGAGCAAAGGAAGCCAAAGGTGAAGTACTCACTTTTCTTGATGCCCATTGCGAATGTACGGTTGGTAGGTAAGCTTTTGCAAATTTGATCACGTTATCTTTCGATGATCAATTAAAATTTATTAATACAGACATTGTGTATAATTAAATATTATGACGTTTTTAGGATGGTTGGAACCATTGTTAGAAGCTGTAGCAAAGAACAGAACTCGTGTAGTATCACCTGTTATCGACATTATCAATGACGATACGTTTAGTTATACACGGTATGTTTTCTTCTCTCTTTTTTTTTTTTTCTTTTTTTTTTTTTCATATCAAATATTTTACATCGTATTAATTTAATAGAATTCATTATTTATCGTATAGATCATTGGAATTACATTGGGGAGCGTTCAATTGGGATTTGCATTTTCGTTGGTTAGCACTGAATGGTCGACTTTTAAAAGAAAGACGTGAGAACATGGTAGAACCATTTAGAACACCCGCCATGGCAGGTGGATTATTTTCAATGAATAGAGATTATTTTTTTGAATTGGGTAGTTACGACGATCAAATGCGCATTTGGGGTGGTGAAAATTTAGAACTGTCCTTTCGTGTCTGGCAATGCGGCGGTAGCATAGAAATTGCTCCTTGTTCGCACGTCGGCCATTTATTTCGAAAATCATCACCATATACATTCCCTGGTGGGGTTGGTGAAATACTCTATGGGAATCTTGCCAGAGTAGCTTTGGTATGGATGGACGAGTGGGCCGAATTTTATTTCAAATTTAATCCCGGTGAGAATGATCCATTTATTAATTTTAATTAATTCAAAATGTTCAATATGTCAATTGTTAAATGAAACTTTTTAAAATTATTAAAATGCATCTAATGTATATCATTTTTTTTCTTTGTTTTTTTTTTTTTTTTAACCTAATTATCAAAGTGTCATATGTTATATTATTAATCGATATTATTTTATATTATAGAGGCAGCCAGATTAAGGGACAAACAACAAGTTAGATCGAGATTAGCTTTGCGTGAAAAATTACGATGTAAGAATTTCGAATGGTATTTGGACAACGTTTGGCCTGAACATTTTTTTCCAAAGGATAATCGATTTTTCGGCAAGGTCTCTATCGGCATTATCTATTTTTAATCACACTTGCGGTGGAAAGACGTGCCACGCACGTCGAGATACTTTTGTTACCGGAATGCCAGCGACGTGTGTAACACGTCGAGATCCTTCTGTTACCGGAACGCCAGCGACGTGTTAGACACTTCGTTGCAGAAAGAAAAATGCACTGATAACTTTGTGCACTTCATCGTGTAAAATTATCAGTATTGATCTCAAACTGTAAAATGGAAAGTGATAATGAAGCCAGTGATATTATTTGCACAAATAAAAGACAAGACAATGTAGAATCCTGAACGCGTCCTAAAGTGATTTGCACTCGACTGTTCTGGCACGCGCAATCATGAATTTCTTTCCACAGCAAGTGGTTAAATCTTCGAAAAAAAAAATATATATATATATATATACATACGTATAATCGAAGAAAATTTCGTATATAGATCGTACACGTGATTACAAGGAAATGCATCATGCGTCCTCTGTCAAAAGCTTCGTACTCTCAGCCTTCGGCATATGCCGTTCTTGAGCCGTGCGTGTCACGTTCGATTCTTGCTCAAATGTTCATCATGACTAAAACTGGCGTTGTAATGACGGACGAAAGTGTTTGCTTGGATGCACCTGAACGCGATACATTACATACAAGGCCAAGAGTAAAAATAATGGCCTGTAATGGTCTCGATAAACAAAAATGGCGATACGACGAAAAGGTAAGATCAATGAAATATATATATGTATATATATATATGTGTGTGTGTATGTACATAGCATTCAACATAGGTTCTCTTCAAAGTAATTTTCTTTTTTTTTCTTTTTTTTTTTTTTTTTTTTTTTTTATAAAATATTATACGAATCTATCATTTTTAAATATGATTATGAAAGTTAATCTAAAAGTTATCTTCTAAATGATTTATCTATAACGAAAGGAACATTAAAAAAAAAAAAAAAAAAAAAAAAAAAGAAAGATATATTTTATTGTTGCAAAAGAAAAAGAAAAATAATTCCTTTATGCAATTTTAATAATTTAAAAAAATAGCGTAGACTATTTTTTTAATTCAAATGATTTTGATCGTTACTTTCATAATTATTGACATTAATGAATGATAATGATTATTTATCTATCTTCCTTTTTTTTTTTTCTTTCTTTCTTTCTTTCTTTTTTTCTTTCTATCTTTTAGAAAAGAATAATTTTACATAAGTCTTCCGAAATGTGTCTTCAATATGTGGCCGATACAAAGGAGGGTCTTGTGATAGCAGATTGCAATGGAAACGTCGAACAGCAATGGTCATTAGAATCCGTCCCGTGGAAATAATCATCAGTATTTTTTCTTTTTTTTCTTTCTTTCTTTTTTTTCGTAACATTAATTATTACAACGTAATTTCCCTTTTAATCGACGTAAACTAACTTATAAAAATAATCGAATCCTCTTTCGATAATATTTTTAATTTCATCAAAAGTTATTTTTTTTTTTTTTTCTTTCCCCACTAATAACTTCAAGCTATTAATATGACTGACTTTTTTTTTTTATAAGAAAAGAAAAAGAAGAAAAAAAAAATATATATATATATATAGTTAAAATGATTTCGAAAGTACAGATACAAAATAATATAACATGTCTATTAATATTAATGTAGACTACTATTTTTCAAATTTAATTAGAAGAAAAAGAAGAAGAAGAAGATCTATCGATTTTGAAGGTTTTCAAAATAATAAATATACACAATATACATCATGATTAACTATCGAGAATTAAGAAATACGAATGTGTTATGTTTACCATTTATAAAAAAGAAAAAAAAGAAAAAAAAAGGAAAAGAAACAGAAACAGGACATTTCCGTGTCATCGAGTTATAGCATCTCACTTAAGATAAGTGTGTGTGTAACATTTCAAGATAGCAATTAACGATGTTTCTTTCATTACCATAAAAGAGATACTCATTTGGCATTTATAAATATACCTCATTAGAATAAGATTTTATCAATTATTTTATTTCCCCATATTGACATTTTTATATATCTTTTACCATAGAATTATATATATATATATATAAATAAAGATTTTTCAAACGTATCAAAACATTTAATGAGACATTTAGAATTTTCAAACTTTCAGATAATATCCATAATTAAATTGTGAAATTAAAAAAAAAAAAAAAAAAAAAAAAAAAGAAAAGTATCAAGGCAAAATAAGTTTATCGAAGGACAGCATCAATTTATCCTCGATGACACCGTTATTCCTCTCTAAGGAATAGTTTGATCGATCTAATTAGATTAAATTTATTCGAGGGAGGGGATGGGGAGAGAAAAAAAAGAAGAAAAAAAAAAAAAAAGGAAAATGACGTTGCAGCTTCTGCCTTTAGCACGTGGACTCGGAGGAGGAAAAGATGGAGAAGAAGGATGATGATGATGATGATGTTGATGTTGATAATGATGATGATGGTGATGATGATGATGATGATGATGATGATGATGAGGAGGAGATTTTCCTACGTCATTTCAAAATAGAATTGACGTTAAACGAAACGATGTCATTTACGTTAAGATTGAATGACGTTCCTCTATATATCTGGGTCAAAGTCACGTCCTCGTCGAGGCCAAAGAGCCAACTTAGCCCGAGGCCTATTTTCCTTGTCCGCAAGATCCGAGATCACCTCCAGGCCAAGTTTGGCAGAGATGTACTCGCTCATCTCTAACATTCTATATATAATTCTTATATTACAGGTTGATTCATTGACGACAATAACATTATTTTTTTCAATAAATTTCATTAAATACCAAATCGAAATTATCATTAAAAAATAATTATGACGATTATAAAGGTTTTCAATATTTAATCGAATCAAAATTTCTTTTTCATTCACAATTGAAAATCTTTCTACGTTTTTTTTTTTTCTTTTTCCTTTATTTTTTTTTTTTTTTTTTTCCCCGTGCAATCATGCAAATTCCATTGTCTTATTTATTCGTTAAAAAATATTTTTAATGTCGAGTTAGCTCCAATGAATAAAAAATATTTAACGTTTCATAGACGTAACAGGCTGATTCATAAAGAGGGCTGACTGAACAGAATTAGAATGAAAATTAAGATATTAGAATGAAAATTATTTGAATTTTTCTTTTTCTTTTTTTTTTTTTTTCTTTTTTTTTTTTTTGAGTAAAAATTTCTATCATTAATAATTATTATATCTTTTTACATTTATATATATATATATATATATATATATATATATATATATATACATTTTTTTTCTTTTTATTTATTTATCGCAAGCACGCACAAATTTATTATCATTTTATTTATTAAATCGTTCAATTCACGAAGTACGTTATCATTGGACAAATTAAAAAGACACACGCGTCGTGTCTCTTTCTCTCTCTCTCTCTCTCTCTCTATATATATATATATATATATATACATATATATATGTAAAGTGTTATATATTGGGTAAAATTCTAAGAGTAATTACGAGTTGGACATCTTTTGCTTTTTAGGGCTTATCAAGACGGTCACGTAGAATCAAGTCTGCAGAACGTTCCGGTTCTCACACACCTTTTTGACCCCTTATGTGACCCTGGTTAACCGAGAACGCGTAATACTTTTTTTTTCTCTCACATTAATAATATTCTCTTAACGTGGTAGTGTCGTCGTGTCGAGAAAAGAGATGATCTCATATAATTAGTGAGCCAAATAATTTTTTTCTTTTTCTTCTTTTCTTTTTTTTTTTTTTTTCGTTTATATATATATATCTGAATAAAATTCTATATAAAATTAATAAAAGGGACGAAGAGAAAAGTACGACGTTTTTTTTTTTTTCGATATAAAAATACGATGATTTCTTAAAACAAATGTCACTATATATATATATATATATATAAATTTTTCTTTTTTTAAATCGAATATTACATATTGACATATATACAGTCATTATTATGCTACATAACGTATGAATTACGTATTATCTATAAACTTTATTAAGGATAATAGGAGTAAAATGGAAATATAGGATGATCGGGATTAACGGGAATGACTTCGGAGAAGAAAATTCAATGATCCGAATTTTTTTTTTTTTTCTTTTTCTTTTTCTTTTTCTTCTTCTAAATATCTGTCCCAAAATTTTTACGAAAAAAATTATTCGCGTTGGTTTGATATCTCCGTTATTTGTCATTTCTTTCTCCATTTTTGTACCCGTACACACACACACACATATATATATATATATATATATATATATATATATGTATGTATGTATATATATATGTATATATGAAAAAACAAACCAATTTTCGTAGTTAACAAAAAAATATCCATGATATGTATGTACATAGGATCTTTTTAATAACGCGTTAATATCGCATTAATTATACCGTATTAACATATATACAACGTGTCTCTCATAATGTTATTATTAACACATTGTTGACCGTCCATTAGAGATATGTAAAAGTAAATATTAGATAATTCTACGAAAATTAATGTTCATTATTAAAAATATTTCCTTTTTCTTTCTTCTTTTTTTCTTTTTATCTTTTCTTTTTTCAATTTAAGAAAAACATCGTCGATCTCGTGATTAATAAAATAAACAATAAACAATACTATTTATAATGAATCATATTCTTGACTCGGTCAATAATGTATTAATAATAATAATAAAAATAATAATAATAATAATAATAATAATAATAATAATAATAATAATAATAATAATAATAATAATTGAAAAATAAAACGAAATAGAGAATCGTTCGTCATCGTTATAATATTTAATAATAATAAGTCATCTCTCGAAGCTAATCGTCCTTCGAGGATTAAATTAATAGTATGTATATATATATATATATATATATATATATATATATATGTATGTGTATATATATATATATGTATGTATATGTATATGTATATGTATGTATGTATGTATAAAGAAAAGGCACGTTCATTGCGTACTTGTTGAACACTTAAAATCGAGTTTTTCTTATCTTTTTTTTTTGTCACCCAAAAAACTCTCGACATCTTAATATCTACTTTGCAAACTAATAATGGTAACAGACGCGATGCGTCGTCTTTAATATAAAGTTTATTTATTTCGTTTGCTATGCGTCTAAATTGTTTTTCATTTTATCTATAAGTACACGTACGTATAAATCGGTAACCTCAGTGAAATCACAATCGTGGTACAATTCGTGAATTATTTATATATATATATATATATATATATATATATATATATATATATATGTATGTATAATTAATATTAGGAGAGAGGAGAGATGATGATTTTTATACGAAGATAAAGATAGAGATGATGATAATAATAATATCATTTTTTTTTCTTTCCTTTCTATTGTTGTTGTTGTTAATGATGATGATGATGATGATTAAAAGTCTGATCTCGAATGATTTAAAATGATCTCTGGAACGTTCTAGATCGCCTTCTATATCGTTTTGTTATTTTCTCTTTCTTTTTTTCTTTCTTTTTTTTTTTGGACGAACGATACCAAATGATCTCGAATTGATTTGATGATCTAGAATGTTCTCAAGATCATCGAAGAAAAAGGAAATTTTCTATATATATATATATATATATATATATATATATATATATATATATATATATATATATATATATATATATATATATATCAATTAAAAAAATGATATCTCTTTGAATCGACAATATCGTATACAAAATGATGTCGAATGATCTAGGACGTTTTAGGTTGTCGACAAAAAAGAGAAAAAAAAAAAGAAAATTAATTTAAATATATATCTTTCTCTTTCAACGATGATTCAAAATGATCTCGAATGAACTAGAATAATCTAGAACGTTCTAGATTATCAATGAAAGAAATAAGTTAAAAGTAATATATATGCATATATATATATATATATATATATATATACATATCAAGATCGTGATACATTTCTCTGTCGCGGATGATTTAAAATGATCTCGAATGATTCAGAATGATTTTAACTCGCGAGCTGTCGCAACGCAATATAGTTCCTTTCTTTATATATATATATATATATATATATATATATATATAGTGTTTCTTTTCCCCTTTCTTTTTTTGTCTTTCTTTTCTTTTCTTTTCTTTTTCTTTCTTTTTATTTTAATATCTTCTACGATAAAACTTTCTTCATGTTTCATTGAATAATCACATTAAAGATCGCTGGAAAAGCGATTTCCAGGCTTCGAGAACCGATCGATGAAATCGCTAACTCTCTCTCTCTCTTTCTCTCTCCCTC
>NC_060967.1:1317500-1332500 GCF_910589235.1 Vespa crabro
ATATATATATATATATATATATAAATCGTAACGATTTTCGGGACTCAAAATATATTATTGGGATTTACGTAGATAGGTACGTAGGTACGTAGGTACGTAGGTAGGTAGGTAGGTAGGTAGGTAGGTAGGTAGGTAGGTAGTCTCTCAGACGAAGGGATATGGCAATTTTCAACACAAGTAGAAAAAAATTTTATCGACGTACACGTTCACCGTCCTTACCATAAAACGGCACGTGCTTTTCGCCAATGTATTTTATTAATCGATCGTAAATCAATCGAGGTAGCGAAGCGTTCACTCGCTTCTCGTATTTTAATTCGCCCGGTGAGACTCGTGTCTCGTATTTTTTATGCCCGAATTCTTTCATGTTATTGGATCTTAATTATTATTTATATATCATGAGCGAATAATAAAAATTGTCATGATTAATACCAGTAATAATTTTCAATGTTAACATATCTATATGTACCTCCTATACCGATGTATATATATATATATATATATATATATATATATATATATATATATATTTACTTAATATTAGCTATGAACTTTTTCTCTTAGAATTTTAAGTTTAAATCGCACGACGTTACAGGCATTGAAGTCACCGAAAGCATTGATGTCTCTACGTTTAAATCATTATTTCTCTCTCTATCTCTCTCTATCTCTCTCTCTCTTTCTCTCTCTTTCTTACTGCGAAAGAAGTACCTATGAAATGTTTTTTCTTTTTTTATTCTTCTTCTTCTTCTTCTTCTTCTTCTTCTTCTTCTTCGCAAAGGAACATAATACTTGTTTGTTTGTTTTTTTGTTTATTTCTCGCAAAGGAACGTAATCTTTTTTATTTTTTTTTCTTTTTTCTTTTTCTTTTTTTTATTTTCTTCCCCTATATAAAATAGTTTCGATCTAAGAACTCGATTGGTCGCGTCGCGTGCGGCTTCGTTTGTCTCTAATGAGAAGCACTCGAGAACTGATATGAGAAATGCAACAACAACGACTACGACTACGACAACGACTACGACTACGACAACGACAACGACGACAACTTGCAGTACCGTTGCACGTGATTCGATCCAGTTATAGACGAAGTCAAACCTCTCCCTTTCCCTCTCTCTCTCTCTCTCTCTCTCTCTCTCTCTCTCTCTTTCTTTCTTTCTCTTTCTCTTTCTCTCTCATCCTGTTTGAAGAAAGAGAAATTCACTCGCAATCTTGTCAGGCAGCATTGACGATAAAAAGAGAGTCATAATCATTAAACGATATTTAATTCTTAATAATACAATTTTGTATCGAGGAAAAAAACCACAATAAGAAAGGAACAAATAATAAAACGACGAAATAAAAAGGAACGAAGTAAATAAATAAAAAAAAAAAAAAAAAAAAAAAAAAAGAAAAAAAGAAAAAAAAAATAGCTTAAGAAAAAATTCAACGAAGAAAATTCACATTACGCTTTATCGTATAATTATGTCGTTCGTATAATTATAATCGTTCTCATTGATTGAATCGAAACGAAGAAAGGTAACGTTGGATGTCGTTCGGATGTTCGTAAAAAAAAAGAAAAAAGGATAAAAGAAAAGAGAGAGACAAAGAGAGAGAGAGAGAGAGAGAGAGAGAGAGAGAGAGAGAGAGAGAAATAAGAAGGAGAAAAAACATAACATTTTATTCATACTAACTGATATATTCTTATAAGATGGTCGGAATGGAGATTAGGGAGAGCGGTGAGATCGCGAGAACCGGCGGGATGTTACTAATATCGGATGGAAAGTGTGTAGTGCATTAACATGCGTCGATGCGTCGTTATCCCGGATGTCCTGTCGGATTTCTCGTGATTTCCTTCATCCTGAAATTAGTCGTGGAAAGTGACAGTGGCAGGATGTGTTTCGCGCGAGAATCTAGTTATATATATATATATAAACACACATTTATATATACATATATATATATAGTTATCTCAGTTAAGAAAAGATATATATATATATATATATATATATATATATATATATACAAAGAAATAAAAAAAAAAAAGAAAAAAAAAAAAAAAAGAAAAATGAATTCAAATCGTTCTAACGATAAGTTTTCTAACATCATTTCCAGCAAACTCATCACGTTTTACGATCACGTAGAAATTCTTCCAACTTCTTTATTTCTTTTTTTTTTCTTTCTCTCTCTGTTTCTCTCTCTCTCTCTCTCTCTCTCTCTCTCTCTCTCTCTCTCTCTCTCTTGGTTTCTTTTGATATTATTCACGACGACGTATAATGAGAACGTTTGATTCGTTAGAGAAAGAGAAAAAAAGAGAGACAGAGAGACAGAAAGAGAATGAGAGAGAGAGAGAGAGAGAGAGAGAGAGAGAGATAAAAAAGAAAAGAAAAGAAAAGAAAAGAAAAGAAAAGAAAAGGAAGAGAGTCTTTTAAAGACGTCTGTTACGTGAATCAGCCTCGATTCTGACGTCTCTCGAGATCGTACGCGATGAGGACAGGCACGATCCAGTTTTCGGTTTCTAGAAAGTCGGGATGAGTCGGGCGTGGTTTATATCTCTCTTTCTTTCTCCTCTCCTCCCCTCCCCCCTCCCCTCCCGTCCCTCTCTCTCTCTCTCTTTCTCTCTCTCGTGGCCTCTCCCTCAGCATCGTCCTTGTTGGTATGATTTCTCTCCCGGCATTCACCTACGGTTTGGTATGGTGTGGCACAGGTAAGTAAGTAAGTAAGTAAGTAAGTAAGTAAGTAAGCAAGCAAGCAAGTACGTTAAACCAGGGCCGCCGTTGCATTCGATCGAAATGCATCTTCTCTCTATCTTGTTCTCTCTCTCTCTTTCTTTTTCTATCTCTATCTCTCTTAATTAAAATAAATCAACGATATATACATGTGTATCGTTCGATCCAATTAAATCGTACCGAAGAATGAAAGAAACGGTTTACTATTAACTTGCAAATTAATAACGCGTGTACGATTTCTTTATTCTCTCTTTCTCTCTCTCTCTCTCTCTCTCTTTTTATAACGTTTAATTAATTAAGAATCATTTTAATAAGTTTTAAAATTAATTAGAACGAAGTTAGAGCACAGTTTGAGGAGGGACGGCTGAGAAGAGGGTTTGAGTTAAAAAACAAACAAGAAAAAAGAAAAAAAAAAGGAAAATAAAATGAAAGAAAAAGAAGAGAAAGAAAACAAAAAAAAAAAAAAAAAAAAAAAAAAAAAGAAGGAGAAGAAATCGATGGGAATGTTAATGCGATTGAAACGATTATTATACGTTTTTAATATCGTTTAAATAATTACGATAAATCCCCGAAAGGCCCTCCCGATCCTGCTGCAATCGCCGGTAAACATCGCTCATGTAACGCTTATGACCGTAAGTCACTTGTTACTGTCTCTCTGTTTGCCTTGTCACACGCAGGAAGGATTTCAATCGGTCCCTTTTTATTCTTTTTTTTCTTCTTTCTTTTTTTCTTCTTTGCTCTCTCTTTCTCTCTCTCTCTCTCTCTCTCTCTCTTTCTTCTTTTCTTTGCTCTCTTTTTTTCTCTCTCTCTCTCTCTCTCTTTCTGTTTTCCTTTCTCTTTCTTTCTTTCTTTCTTTCTTTCTTCTTATTTCTCGTCTTCGTCCTCTTCTTCTTCCTCTTACGAATTATTCTCACGAGATTTATGACGAACGATCCCGATGACTTTCGATAACGATCTTCTTCGTCGTCGTCCTCTTGTTCGCCATTAATAAATTTCAAAAGTTACCTGCAAACGCATCGCAATTACTCTCTCTCTCTCTCTCTCTCTCTCTCTCTCTCTCTCTCTCTCTCTTTTTTTCTCACGGGAGAGAAATGCTTTTATTTCATATATTTTTTACAATCGCCGATCGAAGAACGATCATTGTCGTTTAGACGTGCATTTTATGTTTTTTTTTTTTTTTGTTTTTTTTTTTCTTCTTCCTGTTCGTGAGTGACGAATATAAGACAAAAGAAAAAAAAAAAAAAGAAAAGAAAAGAAAAAGAATCAAAAGGGAAAGGGAAGATGAAATAAGAAAAATATAATGGCCAGGTGATATTGGTGGTAAAAAGAGAGAGATAGAGATAGAGAGAGAGAGAGAGAGAACATGGCTTGTTTTTAACTCGTACACGGAGAATCCTTTCGGCTCTCGTTTTATAACGTTGAAACGTGGCCCTGGCCGGATTGCGTCGAGCAAGAGGAAGATTTAAATCGTTTCCTTTTCTTCTTCTTCTTCGTCTTCTTTTTCTTTTTCTTTTTCTTCATCTTCGTGCTTCGTCTTCTTTTTCTTTTTTCTTTTTCTCTCTCTCTCTCTCTCTCTCTTTTCCTTTTTTATCCTTTTTCTTTCTTTCTTGTTTTATTTTCTTCCTTTTTTATTTTATGTCGGGCGTGACGTAACCTTTTTTCTTTTTCGAGAGAGAGAGAGAGAGACAGAGAGAGAGAGAGAGTAAAAAGGCGGTGTGTCGTGTCCTTCCTCACTGCGCGCGAACGAGTACCTGTACGAAATCCGATCGTTCTTAACGATAAGCGAGCACCAGAGAAGTGCCGGCATTTAATTACGACGCGCACCGTTTTAAGCACCGCCTTGTCGGAGATAAAGTGCGCGTACGTCGCTAAATTGATACATTGCGCGACACGAAAATATTGCGCTTCGTGTATCGCGCCTGAAAATTTTCGATACTCTCGAATTTTTTCTTTCTTTTATATAAGAACAAAATATATGGATATTATGTGTATATATATATATACACAATATATTTTAAAAAAGAAATTTTTCTTCGTACTTTCTTTAGACGACGGCCCAGTTCATTCATAATTAGAATTCTTCTAATGTATATTCGATATATATATATATATATTTTTTTTTTTTAATTTTTCGTCTTACATAAATACGATTATTAAATAATCCAGTTATTAAACGTGTCTGTTAAAAATATATATATATATATATATATATATATATATATTCATTTTTATTCTTAATTTGACTATAATATTATTAAATGGTACGGTTCTTGATAATGATGATTTTCGAAGTGCCCATAAGGAAATAATTAAAATGCAAATCGAGACATCGATCTTCTTTATGCGATACGAAAGTACGGGTTAAAGTTCAAGAGTTTGAGCTTGAGTCCGTACGAATATTCGGGGGAAAAAAAGAAAAAAAAGAAGAAAAAAAAAAGAAAAAAAAAAGAAGAAATAAAAAGAAAACAGAAGAAAAAGAGGAAGACGAAAGAAAAGGGAGGGAAGAAAGGACCGAAAAAAAAAAAACGAACGGAAAAGAGAAAAGAAAGATTTTTAAATATTACTTCCATTCGTCTTGACAGATGATACCAAGACGTGTATCCTTAATTAATCATGAGCGAATAGTAGGCGGGAACGGATGAGAGGAGAAGGGGAGTAGGGTGGGCGAGGAGGGAGGGAGGGAGGCAGGGAGGGAAGGGGGGGATTTTCATACTTTGAGAGTTTGGCAATGTATCGTCAGAATTAATTTTGTCGAAAACATTATGTCGTACTACATTACACGGTGTAACTATCTATATACATTTATATATATATACATATATATACATATATACATATATACATATATATGCATGCATAAGTGCATATAGTTACGTAGACGGGACTCAGTGGTTAAGTAGAGTGGAAGAGAGAGAGAGAGAGAGAGAGAGATGGTAGGGTAGGGGAAAGAGGAAGGAGGGAGAGTCTGTATCGTCGATAATCCGATGATTATTATTTATGATTTCGCCTCCTCTGTAATGTTAAAGGCTGGCATCACGCGTTTCATTCTCTCAAGACGGTTATCGTCGTACCGAAGAAGGAGAAGAAGAAGATGAAGAGGATGAAGAAGAAGATGAAGAAAAAGAAGACACGAGAAGACGACTCCTCGCCCACGTACGTACGTACGTATATTCTCTTCTCTTTTAATTTTATTTCCTAAAACGACAACACCAAACGATAAATACACATAGTATACATCCTATGGTTACCATTGATTGGATAATAGAAAAACTTTATACAGAAATCTTTTCTAACGTCTATTTATCTCTAAAGAATTCACGTGTCTACGATTATACTCGTCATCAATTTGTTTTATTAAATATCTTATTTATACGTGAAGATAGATCGTGAAATAATTATTAATGTTAAATCATTAAATGGAAAACATTGATTTATCATTCGCAAAACGTTTAATATCCAAGTTAACGTGTAATATCACGTTGGTTTATAATGGAATATTAAAAGAAAATCGTTTAAGTACCGTTTCAATTCGTTTACGATGGAAGTAAACTAATATCTAATCGGAAGAACGAGAATAGAAAAAGAAAGAGAACAGAGAAAGAGAGAGAGAGAGAGAGAGATAGATAGATAGATAAATAGATAGATAGATAGATAGATAGATAGAGCGAGAAAGAGATAGAGTAAGATCGAGGTTAATCGAAATTCAATGTAGATCCTGCGGAGTGATTCAAGGCTGATCCTCGATGAGGATGGAGCAAGAGAAATGAATCGGTAGAAGTAATAGTATTGTGTTGCAATACACGTAATGTAGGTAATGAATGATCTCTTTCAGTGAGATTATACATGGCGAATATGTGTGTGCGTGATTTGAGCCTGTTAGAAATCATCGAATCTTTAACACCATGATTTTTATAAAAAAAAAAAAAAAAAAATAAAAGAGGGAGGAATAATAGAGTGGGAGAGAGAAGATATCGAGATTTCTTAGACACAGTGTTTAATAGACTTTTACGAATTTTTATCTGATGTTAACTAAGTAAATTTACTTAATTGTTTGCTTGTTTGTTTATTTAGTAACGCTTAAGAAGATCAAAATATTTTTTTTTTTTGTCACTCATCCTTTTTTAAAAGAAAAAGAACTATTCTATTAATGGATATATCGAGTTCGGTTAGACTTTCTTCTTTCGATGTAACAAAAGATCTTTTAAGTGTAGACAATGCATCAAAATGATGTTAATCTCGATTCTCTCAAGGAAAAACCGTGTCATCCATGTTTCCTCTCGCACACACACACACACACATATATATATATATAAAATACTCTTCCTCTCATTTTGCAGCAGCAGTACCAGAACGTCCATCTCTCTCTCTCTCTCTTTCTTTCTCTTTCTCTTTCTCTCTCACTCACTCACTCATACGTTCTTACTCTTTTCATCTTTCTACCAATAATAATATAGGTACCGTTCACCTTCATTCGGAGTAACAAGCGGGTTAAACGTCCGTCTGAAAATAATTAGGTTCCGTTCGAAAATTATCCAATTATTATTCTCCATCTTTATCTTTCTTTTTTTTTTTTTCATTCTTTATTTCTCTCTCTCTCTCTCTCTCTCTCTCTCTCTCTCTCTCTCTCTCTCTTTCTCTCTCTCTCTCTTTCTGTCTCTGTCTCACTCTCTATAAATGAGCATATCGATGCACACACGGAGAGAGAACTCTTACGAAGTTGCGGAAAGCGTATGAAAAAATCGCTCGCATTCCTTTTACTAACGTAGCATTCAACGGAGGATTATAATTGCGGCGATTAATAATACGCGTGCTCTCGACGTTATTGAGAAATTTAATCGATCCTGCCACTCCTTCCACGTGTCGGTTTCTCTACCTACCACCACCCCCCACCCCACTCTTTCTCTCTCTCTCTCTCTCTCTCTCTTTATCTGTCTATCTATCCATCTGTCTATCTCTTTATCTCTTCAACTCTCTCTCTCTCTCTTTCTCTCTCTCTCTCTCTCTTTTTTTTTTTTACTAGAGTTAATAATACAATAAAGAACGAGAAATTCTTTCTTATCGAAGATCACATGGATTACTATGTACCTACTATATAGTTAAAGGAGAAAAAGAAACATAAAGAGAGAGAGAGAGAGAGAGAGAGAGAGAGAAGTACATCCGGTGACAAAGTAGTTCTCAACATCGAAGAAAGAACTCTGAGCGAAATCCGTTGGTTCGTGTCGACACTATAGGCGTTCAAACAAACACACTGTCATACCCTTGTCTATAAAGTATATATATATATATATATATATATATATATATATATATATATATATACTTTATATATATATATATACACTTTACGATCATTTTCTCGGACTATTAGTTCCGCTCAAAATGGCTTCTGCCCGCCGGCGGATATCCGAGTTTGCGAAATCTTTTCTTGAGCCCCGATTTAAAATATGACCGCTCCTGGCTATACCGATGGAAAGTCGTGCGGTGCGGTCAGAACGTAAAACTCTTGAAAATGACTTTTCGTCCTTTCGTCCGTTCGCTTTTGCGAATGACTTTAATCTCTTTAAAGCAAATATAATCTTTCTCTATCACCATCCCACAAATCCCACCACCACCACCATCATTATCATCATCATCATCATCATCATCATCATCATCATCATCATCATCATCATCATCATCATCATCATCATCATCATGATCATGATCATGATCATACTAAAGTAGATGATTTTCTCAATCGATAGAGAAAGAAAGGTAAGGAAAGGAAATAAAGAAGGAAGGAAGGTGGTTGTAAAAAGAGATATGGATCTATCGATCGATCGATCGATAGATCGATATCGATCCGTCGCGATTTTTTTTACATCCTAACGTAATTCGAACGTACGGAAGCATGTGCTAGAACATAGATAGATAGATAGATAAATAGATAAATAGATAAATGGATAGATAGATGGATATATAGATACTTAGAGAAGGTGAGAGAGAAAGAGATAGGGATATGTTTAATATTAATGCGTGGGCGTGCGACCATGTTTCTCTCTCGTATAGATCTATCGCCAAAGGATAAGAAGCTTAAAAGGAGTGAAATCTGCGAACGAGATAAATAAAGTAGAGTAAGAGTAAGAGTAAGACGGAGAATGAAATAGATAGACAGACAGAGAGATAGACAGAGAGAGAGAGAGAGAGAGAGAGAGAAAGATCGAGCGATGCCACGCTTCGAGATCGATGTCCGAGCGACGGTGAATTCGATCGGAGATTTTAGAAAGCGGCCTTCTAATTAAACCGTTAACTTGTCGTCGCTTTTTGTCTACCCTCTTACCCTCCATTTCCTCCTCCTCCTCCTCCTCCTCCTTCTTCTTCTTCTTCTTCTTCTTCTCTTCCTCCCTCCTTTTTCTTTCCTCCCTTCTTAACTTATCTATCCTACCTTGATGTTGCCAACAGCAGCAGCAGCAGCAACAACAGGTTTAATTGGACGATAATTGGCAGATCGTAATATCGACGGATACACGAATATAATCCAGAAGCGAAATTTTCCTTTTGAGAAAGAACAATGTAATAATAACGCAGTTTGATAGGTTGCTCGTAACAAATCCGAGATGAGGCGCGTAACTCTCAGTCCGAAAGCAAACGCGAAAGATAGAGAGATAGATAGATAGAGAGAGAGAGAGAGAGAGAGACTTTCATTTCCTGAAAACGTTCGCTTCCGTAAAAATAAAACTCCCGTAAAAAACGTTGTTGTTGTCGATTATCCGTTTATATCTCTTACAATAACGATAACAATAACAATAACAATAACAAAAACAATGATGACGACGACGACGACAAGGACGACGTTGATGTTGATGTTGATGTTGATTTTGATTAAAATATTATATGAAACATTTTTTAATATCGGATAATATCAAATGATATCTTTCTTTTTCGTTCTTCTTCTTATTCGCTTCGATTGAACTTTCAAATATAGAATACAATACAACATTTAGAGATCGTCGCAAGTGAGAGAGAGAGAGAGAGAGAGAGAGAGAAAGGGTTCTTTTTCTTTCTTTTCTATTTTTTTTTTCTTTCTTTCTTTCTTTCTTTTTTTTTCTTTCCTTACCAACGATTATACTTCAAATAAATAAATATACAAAATTTGAAAATCTTTGCGAAAAAATCTCGAATAGATTTTCATGAATTTTGCTTACGGTACCTAACAAAAACATCGGGGAGTAAAAATTCTTCGGGTGGCCTGATTTCTCGTTCTTTCTTCTCTTTTAACTTTCTTTCGTTGAATCGAGTGACCGATCCGATCGATCCCATCGGATTCATCGTATCCAACGAATCGATCCTTTGAATTCGTCGACCGTGATCTCACTCGCTTTTAAGACAGAGAGAAAGAGAGAAAGAAAGAGAGAGAGAGAGAGAGAGAGAGAGAGAGAGAGAAAGAGTGAGACAGAATCTCTCCCCCATGTTTTTCTTCTCCCTCCCTTTTTACCTTCTCCTTTCCGTACGGTATATCTACGGTTTTCTCATGAAATATTCACGCAGTACGACGAAATCATCGTTTGTTAGTCAACTGACTCTCTGTTGCTTATCCTTTCTCTCTCTCTCTCTCTCTCTCTCTCTCTCTCTCTCTCTCTCTCTCTGTCTCTTTCTTTCTATCTATCTCTCTCTTACTTTTTTTTCTGTCTTCGCCTTTTCCCTCTTTAACCTTTCTTTCTTTATTCACTTTATCCAATGATGATCCGACATATACAAACATACAAAGCAGACAGAATATAGTATAATACATAGACAGAGAGAGAGAGAGAGAGAGAGAGAGAGAGAGAGAGAGAAAGACAGACAGACAGATAGACAGACACATATACATATGATCGTAGCCTATTGTCATCCCTGATCTCATTTCTTTTTTTTTTTTTCTCTCGCTTCTATCGTTCCCTCGCACGTGTCACATTAGATCTCCGAGTTGTCATTTCTTTTTTCCTCTCCTTTCTTCTCCATTTTATTTGATTTTCTTTTATTTCATTTTATTTTATTCTTCTATCCTTCTTTTTTTTTTTTTTCTTTCATTCTTTCTCCTTTTTTCTTTTTTCTTTTTTCTTTTTTTTTTCTTTTTTTCTTTTCGTTTTAAATAAATGATAAAATTATTATTGATATATTTATACAGTGATTGTAAAATGAAAGATGAGGATTCTCTATTTTTCTTTTTCTTCTTATCTTTTCTTTTCTCGTTTTCTTTCGAGAGAAGTAATTTCTTTCGGCCTGAAACTTTTATACCTTCGATTATTATCTCCTCTGTAATTAAACGATGAGATTATCGAAATGGACTTCTTTCTTTCTTTCTTTCTTTTTTGTTTTTTTGTTTTCTCTCTTTTTTTTTTTTTTTTTTTTTTTCTTTTTTTTATCGCATAAGACTCGATTCGAATTTTTATCATGTTCGAAGAATCGCCAATTCGTTTTTGCGATCGCACGAAAGATTACGAAAAATTACGAGGATATCAGAGATCGTGATATGAAAAACAAAAAACATAAAATAAAGCAGAAAAAGAAGAAGAAAAAGAAAAAAAGAAACGAGGATGTTAGAGATTAAATGCTAATATTAAATATGCTTGAAGAAATATACATATCATTTATAATTATCGTATGTTGAAGGGGACTAGTGAATGAGGGGGTGAGGGGATAAGAAAAGAAAAAAAAAACGAAGAAGAAGAAAAAGAAGAAGAACAAGAAAATAAATGACCTGTTCGATCTATAAATATATATATATATTTATATATATATATATATATTCTCCTGACGTTTTACGTAATACAATATTATTATTCGCATGATAACGTAGTACGTGAAATATGATCAATCATTAGTATCGTTAAATGAATTAAATTTATAATTTTTCTTTAATTCTATGATAAAATTAAAAATTTTACGAGACGAGAGGCAGGATAGATAGGTAGATAGGTAGATAGGTAGGTAGGTAGGTAGGTAGGTAGGTAGGTAGGTAGAGAGGGAGGTAGGGAGAGAGGAAGGGTGCAAATGCGTGTAACCTTCGACGGTGACGTATGAACTGATCGATCGATTGAACTAACACGTGATCGATGCACGTGCATTTAGAAGGAAAGTGAATAATATGTATCTACGTATGTATAAATTATATATATATATATATATATATATATATATATGTATATATTTTACATAGGTATATAAATAGTTTTCACTTTAGTTGCAAATCTTTGAACACGAGAAAATGAAAGAGAAAAAGAGAGACAGAAAAAGAGACAGAGAAAGAGAGAGATTTACAATTAAAAACTTTTTTTTCTTTCCTTTTTTTTTTTTTCATTTTATTTTTGCTCTCTCTCTTTCTCTCTCTTTCTCTTGGTGTGGGCGTTCACATTTTATAGCTTATCTACGATTGACGATGCGTCGTCGACGTTGTTGCTCTTCAAAGAGCAAAAAAAGAGAAAGAGAGAGAGAGAATGAGAGAGAGAGAGAAAGAGAGAGAGAGAGAGAGAGAGAGAGAGAGAGAGAGAGAGAGATTGAAAGACAGAGATTAACAATAGCATCGCAGTCGCTGCTGCTCGAATTTAATTTAAAGGCAGTAAGACAGTCCCCATTGTGCCGCTTCGAAACGTATAAATAGACTCGTCGTTTTACGTCTATGTATATACATACATACATATTATATATATATATATATATATACTATATATGTAATTTTATATACGTGAGAGAGAGAGAGAGAGAGAGAGAGAGACCCACGCTCGATCATGTAAAGAACAACGAAGGGACTTCGTGTGCTCTGTTCTAGTACCGACTGATTTACATTTACAACCGTAAGCGTCTGTTAAATTAGGGATTTAAATGATCTCGTCATTTTCCCGCTCAAACACGTCTCACATATACGTCAGAATATCATTCAATGTTTCCTCCTCCTATCGTATGAAATGCGAATGAAAGAAATTTAGAAAAAAAAAAAAAAAAGAATAAAAAAAAAAAAAATTACAACAGAAAGAAAGAGAGTGAAAGAGAGAGAGAGAGAAAAAGAGAAAGAGGAGGGAATGCGAGAGAGAGAGAGAGAGAAAATGATAGAGATAAAGAGATGAAGAGAATGTATTAGAAAAAAACAAAATAATTAAATAAATAAATAAATAAATAGATAAAGTTGTACTTCGATTCGACGTATCGGTAACGTCATCCAATGACCGTTTCATTATCGTTCTTAAAGTCGGGAGGGTTGCGAGGTGAGGACACATTGTTCGTACCTCTGAGAATCTCCCATGATTGTCATGCTCCTTGTTCTATCTCGTAATAGCTGTGAGGTATTCAAATACCGTGCCACCGACGCACGTTTTGCTTGGATCGTTGGGCAATAAGAGAAGGAAGGAAGGAACCTGTTGTTATTGGTTTCTCCTCTACCTTTACACTCATCCCATCCCCTCCCTTCCCCACACCCCCCCCCACTACACCCCGATTCATTTCTCCTCTTCACGAGTTTCTTTGTTTTTTTTTTTTGATTTGTTTTTTCCTTTCTTTATTTTTCTTTTTTGTCGAAAGAAAAGAAAAGAAAAAAAAAAAAGAAGAAGAAGAAAGTGCAACGCTCCGAACGATAGGAACGAATTAGAAAGATCATACGCGAATATTAGGATCAAAAGTTGATCTAAAAAAAAAAAAAGAAAAAAGAAAAAGAAAGAATAGCTTAAAAAGTCTCGTTGAAATCGAGTTTTAATTATCGATCCTTCGAACTTTTGACCCTATCTCATATCGAATACGTTAGAACATATTTTCATGTATCTTTAATCCAATTGATTTATAATTATCGAGTAATTATTTTTCATCGTTTGATTTAGAATAACAATAAACTTTCCTAATCGTAGCCAACAAGAGAGAGAGAGAAAGAGAGAGAGAGAGAGAGAGAGAGAGAAAAGAATTAGAAAGAATTGATCGTATTAAAAATCTAATTATGTTGAATATTTATATTAGATTGTTTAGATTTGATTCCAATAATTTTGTTCTTTCTTTCTTTCTATCTTTTTTTTTCTTTCTCTCTCTCTCTTTTTTCTTTCTTTTTTTTTTTTTTTTTGATAACGATGAGTCAAATTAAATGGCGCCAAGTTTCTCTAATACTCCTTTAAAGTTTAATCATAGATCTTATCTATCGGTCGTTAAGATAACGATTTGTCGCTTGATCTTACGATCATTCCCGAAAAGCGTAATGGCGTCTATGAATAATACATAACAAATACATATATAAAGATATGTATATCTCTGGTCTCGTAAAGAACAAATTCTATCGATTGGTAATCGAAACCAATGTTATAGAGAAAGAGAGAAAGAGAGAGAGAGAGAGAGTGTGTGTGTATGTTAGAGAAAGATAGATAAATAGATGGATGGTTAGATAGATAGATAGATAGATAGATAGATAGATAAAGAAATCGTGGGCGTTTGAAATAATCTCGCGCTACCGTTCCTTACCAAATATCATTCTAATTCTTAAGGGTTATCGACGTGAAATACAAGAGGTAAAACGATATTATTCCTTTTTCAAAATTTATCGACGTCGTTTACATTCGAGTTAAATTGTTGTCCTTGGACATGGGCACGGTTCGCATCATGAGTCTTCTGAGTACCTAAGTTAAGTACTTGCCTCGTGTCTATCGTTGCTTCTAAGATCGCGACGGACGGGATAGGTAACGTAAATTTATGAACGAGGAAGACGGCAGAGAAAGAAGGAAAGAATGAATGAGTGCGAGAGAGAGAGGAGAGGAGAGGAGAGGAGAGAGAGAGAGAGAGAGAGAAGGAAAGAGAGAGTGAGTGAGAGAGAGAGAGAGAGAGAAGGAAAGAGAGAGTGAGTGAGAGAGAGAGAGAGAGAGAGAGAGAGAGAGACAGAACATAGCTTTTGCGGAACGAAGCGTTCTGTGATATAAGGAAGAACGTAGGCGTATAAGCTTGACAGGGAATCGCAAGCGCAGTTTGAGAACTGGTCGAGAGAGATTTAGATTTAGAAATAGAAATAGAAATAGAAATAGAAATAGAAATGGAAATGGAAATAGATAAAAGGAGGATAGAGTATAGGGAGACAGATCAATCCATCGATCGATCAATCGATACACCAAACGATTCTAAATGAGATTTTATTATAAAAAACAAAAGAAAATAGAGAGAGAGAGAGAGAGAGAGAGAGAGAGAGAGATTAGAAATTAGAAACAGGTAGGAATTAATTGAAACTTCGAGATCGATTCGGAATTTATCAATTATTTACAACATCGATTATTTCGTCGAGATCAATTACATTTAAAAAAAAAAAAAAAAAAAAGATCTACGT
>NC_060967.1:1337500-1342500 GCF_910589235.1 Vespa crabro
CGTCGTTCTCGATATATTCTTCGAGATCTTCTTTCCGGTCCACTTAATGGACTCTATTCTATTATTCTTCTTAGGTGGTCCAAATCTTCGTAAGTATTACACGATGATGATTAACCAAGTAAAAACCATCGGGTATATAGTATCATTCATTCGATCGATCCATCCATAGATCGATCGATCTATCGATCGATCGATTGATCGTTAAACAATGTTCTCCTACCTCCTACCACCGCTCATCCAACTTTTTTCAATGATACCACAACCCAAGTTCTATTCTCTTTCTTTCTATTATTATTTTATTTCCATCGACGATTATTATCTCGTTATTACAATGATCCCAAATTGTTCTCCCAAAGGGATCATAGGTTATGTCCAAGTAACGAATCGATTCGGTCTAATTTCTACACAGATCCCGGTATTACCGGTTTTTCAACATTCCACTTTACCGATCCGTGGAGTCCGTTGTTGTCCTAGGACCAGATCAGTTTTTCTTTTTCTTTTTCTTTTTGTTCTTTTCTTTTTTTTTTTTTTCGTTTGTTTGTTGGTTTCTTTCTTACGTTCCTCTTTTTTTTTTCTTCTCTTGTTCTTCTTCTTCTTCTTCTTATGTTGCCTCTCCTTCTTCTATAGTGTATTATTACGGTTCCAACTCCCGTTCCACCTTTCTACCACCCATTATACGAGCTCGTTATCCCATCTTACTCTTCCACTGTATATATATATATATATATATACATATATATATAAGTATATATATATATATATGTATATATGTATATATTATACGGTCTCTCTTCCTGTTTCTTAACGCGTGCCACCGCGGACACGAAACTCTACGGTCGGTTTAGGTCAGTAGGCGTCCACTTTCGTCGTGCTTTAGGGCAGATAGAGTATGTGAAGAGACCGTTATAGTTGCCACCCTATGCCTATGTTCGATGCTTTTACTGTTCTTTTTTTTTTTTCTCTCTCAAGATTATCGTATGATCTAAGTACGAATAACCCAAGATGATATCCAATAATAAACGTGTTATTATTTAATTGGCCACAAACTCTTTATTATATTAATCTATATATCTCGACGATTTACGTCAATATTTGTTTTGTTATTAAACATTATATATTTAAGGTTTCTTTTTTTTTTTTTCTTTATTATTAAATAAAACGTCTTTCTCAAATTTATCTTTTTAGATGGATGGATGGATGGATGGATGGGTCGATGGATGGATGGATATTTATAGTTTGTTAAATCGAGGAGGAGGAATGTGGATGATGGTGATGTTAATAGAGGAGGAGTAGGAGAAGGATAGCTAAGCAATACAAAAGAGAGACCTTAAAGATCCAGAAGGGATCCCTCTGGATCTTTAACTTGCTCCGCCTTATTACACAACCTCTTCTTGGGCTGATCTCAGGTACACCGGCAGTCCTGCTGACACAGTTACCTACCTGATCTGGGCGTTACGGTAGGATAACAGGAAAAAGAAGAATAAGAGGAACAAGAAGAGGTACTAGAAGAACGGGAACACAAAAACGAAGAAGAAGAAGAAGAACAAGAAGATAAAGATGTTGATGATGAAAACGAAAAATAAAGAAATAAAATTCATTAAGACTTCATTTTTTTTGTTTTTTTTGTTTTTTTTTTCTTTGAACCATTCTTTCCCTCTCCTCTCTCTTTTTTTTTGTTTTTTTTTTTTTTTTTTATTAATCATTCAAGATCGATAAGGACAGAAAAACATAGTACGATAAAAATTTCATAGTAAAAGAGATTTTTAACAGATTGAAAAAAAAAAAAAAAATGAGAAAAATTATATATTCATATATGTACAGAGATAAGGGACAACTCGACTTTTCCAATAGAATTAGAAACGACGAGTAATCGTTGCTCAATTCTTGAATCGTTCTTAGGTGAACCGGATGAAAGATAGACGACGATGACAACGACGACGACGACGACGACGATGGATCGACTTCTTGTTGGGTGTCACTTCAGGGTCGTCGATCGTGATATTTGAGTACTCATATAGGCGGTATCGGAATTCTTACGTCGACGAGGACGAAGCACTCTCTCTCTCTCTCTCTCTTTCTTTTTCTCTTCCCTTTCTTATGCATTCTATTCCGTACGATGACGCTTTTAACAAAGTTTCAAATACGTACGCAGTTAGTTGCATTCGTATTATGTCTCTGCACGTACATACATACATACATACATACATACATACATATTTATATGTATATATGTATGTATATGGACGGCGTTATGTTATATGTATATAATACGTGCCATCATCATCTCCAGAACCCATCATTAGACGCCTACGCGAATGGAAGAAGAACGTAGAACATAGGACAGGATGAGATGATGTCCTAGTCGCGACAAAAGGCTCTATAGCAAAGAACGATACGACATCGAGCAATCGGAGTACCGGAGTGGGAACTTGCTTGACAATGGGAAACACCGGAAGTCTCGTTTGCGGCCACGGTGTAAAAGACGCAACCTCAATTATTATAACTTATAATAGTAGATTTATATTTAAACTTTTATTCACTTATCGCACATTATTTCTATAATTATTTCAAATTGATCTTACAATTTGAATGAATTGTTTTGGCCGAGAGAATGGGTGGGGGGGGGGTGTGGGGTGGGGAGGACAAAGACCTACAAAAATATGAATTATATTTATGAACGATCATTTACGTTTCTCTATGGTTTATGATTTTTCTTTTCTCTTTCTTTCTTTTTTTTTTCTTTTAATTTCTTCTTTTTTCTTTTCTTTTTTTTTGCTTTTTCAAAAACTCTCATTAATCCTCCTACATTCACGACAATTAATATTAATTTAAAATGATCACATAAACACACATTACATAAACACACACACACACACACACACACACACACACACACACACACACACACATATATATATATATATATATATATATATGGTTGAGTTTGAATGAGAATAGAAAGAAGGAGGGAGGATTTGCTTCCGTTTACTTTGGATTGGTCAGCGTACTGTTATATCTTCAGTAGGAGGAGTTCTTTATAGTCTTTAGTTAATTCTAACGTAAGCATAGAGAAATAAAGAAAGAGAGAGAGAGAGAGATGTGCAACTGCGAAGACTGCATACATACGTACATATACATATATACATGCATATATGCATACATACATGTACGCATAATACTTATTAAACTGTCAACTGGATAATGAAGATTAGCGAGAGAGACTCATCGTTATATATCTTCACACATTTTGCATTCGCATAAAACCATACCTTCGTTATACATACTCGCGCATGTATATGTGTACGAGAGAGAGAGAGAGAGAGAGAGAGAGAGAGAGAGAGAGAGAGAGAGAGAGAGAGAGAGAGAGAGAGAAACAAATGTATATAATCTTATATTACATCTTATATACATATTTATATATTTTTCTTTTTTTTTTTTTACGACGTTAGATATTATAATGCATCTTTTAATTATATCTTATATTTTCCTTATTTCTTATTTTCGTTAATCAATGCGATCTGATGTGTGCATATTTACTTGTGCACGCTTATCGCTGATGATAATTTTTTTCTTTTCTTCTTCTTCTTCTTTCGTCCCCTCCCCTCCCCTCCCCCTCTCCATTTTTTTTGTTCCCTTTTTTCTTCTTCTTCTTTCTTCCTTTTGTCCTTTCGCAATAATCCAATATAAGTCTTGATATCATATGGAGTAATTTCTTTTTTTTTTTTTTTTTTTTTTTTTTCACAGAAAAAAATATCAAAGGGAGAATATTAATATCAATAATTATATGTCAGCGTTAGAATAACGATATATATATATATATATATATATATATATATATATATATATATATATATATATATATATATATATATATATATATATATTAGTAGACTTAAACTTAGACCCAGGGAATGAGGGAGGCGGGAATGAGGGATGGGAGAAGAAGGGGAGAGCGGGGAAAGAGCGGGAAAGAGTTTCAAGAAATCGCGAGATCAGCATAATTCTTAACAGTCCACGGTAGTTAGGTACATACGTGCGTCTCGTTCTCCGATATGGTATAGCATAATCCAAACGCGGATCGCGAGTCGGTCGATTCTAACGGATGAATCAGCTAGGAATGTCGAACACGTTTCAAAGATCGAGGATCAACTTGGACGAACACCTGGTATTATCTCTTTCTTTATTTTGCCATCGTGAACTTCGACTTTGAATTCTTCCATCCATCCATCCATCCATCCATCCATTTATCTATCGATCGATCGATCGATTGTTCTTAAAACTCGTATAATTCTTAAAACACTTTTTCAACTTTCGTTATTCTCGAAAAGGAATGCATTCTCTCTGTTTTCTTTTCTTTTTTTTTTTTTCTTATTCCTTTCTTATCTCTTTTTCCTTTTTTCCTTTTTTTCTTTCTTTTTTTTCCTTGGTAAAGACTCGAAAATTATTCCATTGCAATCATCAAGAAAGAAAGAAAGAAAAAAAAGGTTAGATCTCCTCTTGTTCTCTCCTTTATCTTTTCTTCATTAATCATAATAGTTATGATTATTGTAATTATTATTATTATTATTATTATTATTATTATTATTATTATTTTATGACAAGATGATCGAATATCTAATATACGAACTTTGTTATTTTTTATTTTGCTCTCCATCAACCGCGTTAAATTGCAAAATTCCACTTGTTATTATCTTATAGATATTTCTCTCTCTCTCTCTCTCTCTCTCTTGGGTTTTCTTAATTCAGGGTGATACCACTTATGGCGTCCTTGGAAAGGAAAAAAAAAAAAAAAAAAAAAAAAAATGAAAAAACAGACAAGAAAAAAACTTCCAAAACGAAAACAAGTGTATGAACACATCGTGATCGTGGGTGTGTAACCAACGATCTCTCTCTCTCTCTCTCTCTCTCTGTACTTTCGTCAATTACCCTTTTCCCTTATCCTTCTCCATCCATAATGATCTGGGCACTCTTGATTACTTTTCTTTTCTTTTCATTCTCTC
>NC_060967.1:1347500-1355000 GCF_910589235.1 Vespa crabro
CCTCCTCCTCCTCCTCCTTCTTCTTTTCCTTCTCCTTTTCCTTCTTCTCCCCGTTTGGATATTCTCGAGATAGTTGCGCTCGCGCGCGCGACGTGTCCTGTGCCCGGTATATACACCTACTCTCGTCCGTCCACTCGATGAAGGTAGAAAAATGACATCCTCCTTTATAAAATTCGCCCCGTCCAACTGGTTTTCTATTCATTTTTATTCGTCCCTCTTCGAGTGGAACTCGATGGACGTACAAAACCTCTTTCTCTCTCTTCTTCCAATGTTGATGTATATATATATATATATATATATGTGTGTGTGCGTGTACTAGCTGTAATAGTAATAGTAATAATAATAGTAGTAGTAGTAGTAGCAATGATAATAATGATAGTAATAATAATAGTAGTAGTGATAGTAGTCTCGTCATTCCTTCTAAACACTATTAATATCCATTAAATGGACAATTTTCGCTTTTTACCATTTCCCTTTTTATATGTTCAATAAGACCTACTTTTGTCGTAAAGGACGATTAATTAACATTTTCTTTTTCCTTTATATATATATATATATATATATATATATATATATATATATATGTTACTAAAGTAAAAAAAAAAAAAGAAAGAAAAACAATATTAACAAGTTTGCTTCGTAATGAAAATTGTTTAACTCGGTAAGACAAAGAGGTGACATATGTATGTATATATATGTATATATACTAAGTTCTTCCTATATCAATCTTTCTCTCTTTCTTTCTCTATCTATAGATTTCTGTAGGAATACATATACATATACACACATATATATATATATGTATATATATATATATATCGAATATGTGCTAGCGCGTTCAGCAGTGAACCGAGACGAGCGAGAGAAGGCGCGTGTATGCGAGTAGACCACGCCAGGGTGGGGTCTCTTCTCGCATCCGAGTTGGCGCTTTCAGTTTCACTTTCTAAGTCGTCGTTTCCCCTCCCCCTTACCCTCCCCCACCCTACTCTACTCTATCTTACACCTCTTATCCCGCATCCCGTACCTTGTCCCTCTCTCTCTCTCTCTCTCTCTCTCTCTTCCCTCTGGCTTCTCCTCCTCCTCCTCCCATCCCACCACCCCACCCTACCCCATTCCCTCGTCTGCCTGAGGCCACCTTGCGGGAGCGATCTAGGCCCTGCTGCCGTCAGCCGCGAGTAGTCAGCCACCCCACGCCCTACTATTCGCTGTTCTCTGTATATCGGTGCACTACTGCTTGATGCTGCCAACAGCAGCAGCAGCAGCAGCAGCAACAGCAGCAGTAGCATAACCAAAGCAAGCACAATTAATCTAGCAAAAGATCCATGGCTAAAAAAAAGATCAACAAAAAGAACGTAGTAATAAAAGATAAATATGTCCTGTTGAGTTAATTTAATCCATGCTAACGCTAAGGTATATTGTTTAAGTTAAATTAAGATAAGATAAAGCTAAGCTAAAATTAATTTGAACTAAGCTTAAGCTTAAGCTAAGGTAAAGTTTAAGATAAATTATGACAAGCTAAGTTAAGGTTAAAATTAATTTAAATTGAGATAAGCTAAGCTAAGCTAAGTTAAAGTTATGTTAAGTTATGTTAAGTTAAACTAATGTTTAGTTAAAGTTATGTTAAGCTTAGTACTTATCTCGTTTTCGTCAAAGTTCGATCATTAGCGTTACGTTTAATTCGACGGACGACAAATATTTTTAATTATTCTTATTAGTTTTTTTTCTATCAATTGATTTTCCTCTCTTGTTTGGTCTTTTCTTTTTTTTTTTTTTTGTTTTTTTTTTTTGTTTTTATGGTAAAATAAATCTTTGGATCAAACAAGACAAAGTTTGACTATCTTATTACATATATATATATAAAATTATGATATGTTATTATTAATTAAATCTTCTTAGAATTAGAAATGAAAATTATATTTTGTTAAATTTATTATTACATTTATTATGGCATATAATTATTAATTTCAAATTATTCCCGAGTATCGAAATAATAATTAGGGAGAAAAAGAAAAAAAAAAAAAGAAAAAAAAAAAAAAAAGAAAAGAAAAACTTTCTCTTCGATCGAACCAAATTAATATTTATTTCTATCGTTAATAATATCCTTCTCCTTTTCCTTTTTAAATACTATGGAAAAAAAAAAAAAAAGAAAAATGAAGAAGGAAGAATTTTGTTTTCCTTCTTTTTTTCCCTTTCTTTTTAAATAAATGGAATATTTCACAAGTTATATTTCTCGCTTATGGCTTTCGTATTTCACGGATAATTTCGCAAAGGAAAGGCGTAGGTGGGTGCGAAAATGTGAAATCGTCGAGCAGAAGCTCTCTCGAGTATATAACGAGAGGGGAAGCAGCCTCGGGAGGTCCGAATCATTCTTATTTCTTTGAGTTTGCTTTTTGCGAATGCGAATTGAGACTGTGAGAAAGACAGAAAGAAGGAAAGAAAGAAAAAGTAAAAGAAAAAGAGAAAGAGAAAGAAAAAGATTTATTTCAGAATTCGTCGGCAAGTTTAATTGGATCGCCGACGACGCCTTGCCCGTGTTTGTCCTCGTCTCTTTAAAGACACTTCGACTTTCTTCTTCTTCTTCTTCTTCTTCTTCTTCTTCTTCTTCTCCTTTACCTCCATCACCACCTCCTTCACCTCCTTCACCTCCTTCACCCCTTCTTTCTCTTCTTCTTTGATTCCGAACTTCGAAGAGTGGCGACAATTGAAACTGGATTCTGCCTACACGAGCGTACGATTTATTTGCCACGATTCACAACGTACCTGTATGCATGCATGCATGCATGTATATATGCATGTTATGCATATATGCATTTAAGTTTGTAACTTTCGGGGCACGGAATTAAAAGCGACGTGAGAAAGTCCCTCTCATTTCTCGTATTCTACTTGTCTCGCTTCAACACGAGATCGATAAATTAACGTTCGATGAGCAAGATTTGTTGAGATAACGAGGATCCAAAGAGAATTTATTCACATTTCTTTTATCCTTTATCATTCATCTTTCATCATTCTTTTCTTATTGCACATTCCTCGTATATATTCCCCTCTCCCCTACCCTCCCAATCCCTTAACTCGCACAATATCTACGATATTATAAATCTTTAATACGATTATACGTAATTCGTTCTTATCTTATTTAGAAATTTCGCGAGATTAATTCGTAAGTAAAAAGAAAAAAAAAAAAAAAGAAAACAAAAAAAAACGTAAGAAAGAAAGAAAGAAAAAACGAGAGAAGGAATAAAAGAAAGAAGGAAATTTCTATCTTTTTATCTTCCTTGAGATATTAGATATCGTTGCAAGAAAGTAACGTTTGCAAGATATATATATATATACAGAGAGAGAGAGAGAGAGAGAGAGAGATAGTGTAGAACGACGTGAATCGGCCACAAGGCCATTAAAGAGAGTAGATTTTTCGATACAGAAGCGCGAACGAGCTTGTGAGGAGCGATAGTCGATCTCGCGGTGAGTTCGACCTTGAAGCTAACGGCTTGTCACATCTGGACAGACTGAAGATACGGAAGCGGTCGAGACAAGAAAGAGAACCCGTTAAGGTTCTTTAGGGCGTATAAGGTTGGACGACCTTAAAAGATATCTCTCTCTCTCTCTCTCTCTCTCTCTCTCTCTCTCTCTCTCTCTCTTATTCTCTCTTCTATCTTATTCATGACGGACAATGTTAAACACAAGTCGTGCCAAGCTCGCCTTCTTCCATGACACCTGCTTACGAATGATGCATAGAACCGTACTCGGCATTTCCTGCAATTGTATATCATTTACATCCTCCCATACGGATGTATCTATGGATTGTAATCAAGAGCTCTCTAGAGTTACTAACTTCTATATATACTTACACTATTGACCACCTGTTTGATCGATTTACGTGGAGATTGAAGAAAAAAAAAAAAAAAATAAAAGAGACAGACAGACAGACAGACAGACAGAGAGTGGGAGAGATGGGGAGAATATTTCCATTGATGGTTTCGATCTAACTAATGATTGATTCCTATATAATTTAGCTAGAAAAATTACTTGATTGAATATCAAAAAAAAAAAAAAAAAAAAGGAGGGAAAGAAAAAATATAATTACCACCATTCTTCTTCGTATCCAATAGAAGAACAACAAAGAAATATCTTTTGCGATTTTTTTTTTTTTTTTTTTCTTTTTTTTCTTGGAGATTATTAATAAATTAATATATACTTATAAATTGTCAACAATAATTATCGTTCGTCATCCGTGAAAAGATTTCACAATGAAAATATTAAAATATTTTATATGGATAAAAGTTAATACATGCGAGTAATAACGTAGACAATAGTAAATTAACATTAATTTATTTTAAAGCGAACATGGGATATGATAAAATGATATGCTACGTTTTTTTTTTTTTTTTTGATCAGAGACAAAGTCTGTCAATTATTAGTTCCTCGTTGTATTCTTCAAAAGAAAATTAAACGTCTTGAATGAAATATAAAAGAGAACGAGGAAGGGAAAAGAAAAAAAGAAATAAAAAAGAAAAAAATAAATTCAAAGAGAATGTCTTTTTTACACGTATAATATAATATACGAGAAAATACATATATATATATATATATATATATATATATATATGTGTGTGTGTGTGTATGTATCTATGAATACGTACGTACATCTTACTCCGATGGAGTCTCGAAAGTCTCTGAACGATCCTCCTCTCAATTTTGTATCAAGTTAACGAGCGTGACTAAACAGTGGGTTCCACGAGCTGTCGACCTGACCTTTGTCACTAAGGAGAATGATAACGAAAACAACAATGACGAAATACAAGGTTCACTTTATAAGTAAACATTTAAATACGAAATCCCACGAGAACTACTTCGACTAAAGGACAAAGAAAACATTATATATATATATATGTGTGTGTGTGTGTTTTTACGTATAATTCTTTTGGAAATAAGATTGCCAAAGTAATGAAGAAAATAAAACAAGATGATATATTATTAAGATTTCTTTATTACTTCAATTATTTATACCTGAAAAAGAGAAAGAGAGAAAGAGAGAGAGAGAGAGAGAGATCGTAATAATTCATTGAAATAATTTATCGAAAGTATAATAGAAAAACGTTCTAATCAATCGTTTTAACAAAAATTTACCAATCTAATAGCGTATGCATAGGCCGTGGGTCAAAAAAGAAAAAAAGTAGATATAAACGATCTCGTTCGTGCTTTTTCATTTTTTCTTTCTTTTCTTTTTTTTTTTTTTTTTTTTTTTTCCCTTTCAATATTAATTTTAGAAATCAATCGGATAAATATTATCAATCTATAATTACATACTGACTCACCCACCTGTAACGCGCGTATTTATAATATAGCAAAACGTATGAGAAATATCATTCGTTCGTAACAAATCAATTCAAGTATTGTCGGTAGTGTGTAAAACGTTAATATCGATGAACGTAAAAGATTTTGCTTTGAATGGAAAAGAGAGAGAGAGTGAGAGAGAGAGAGAGAGAGAGAGAGAGAGAGAGAGAAAGAAAGAGATAAAGAAAAGAGAGAAAGAGAGAGAGAAGGGTGGAGTAAGAAGTTAAAGAATGAATAAAGTCGAAGAGACTCGTGGATGGAAACACGCGAGAGCAATAATTTATTGATCGTGAAAATCCGTCGAAAGAAAGATAGAGAGAAAGAGAAAGAGAAAGAGAGAGAGAGAGAGAGAGAGAACGGTATTCGGATCGATCGTCGATATCGGCTAAGTGTAAGGAACATTAATCAGTCGGGAGTACGTCAAAGGTAGCATGCGCGTTTAACACGGTTAACGTGAGCGCAATTACGATAGAATGTGTGGAAAGCCGACGTAGGTCGCCTAACGCTTAGTTAGAAAATCTAAAGGAGGATCGCGATATATATATATATATCATTTATATAAATATCTACGTACATACATACATACGTATTATCTACATACATATACATATATGTATATGTGTATATATATATGTGTGTGTGTGTATATATACAATTTGCCTGTTACTTACTTAGACTTAGACTTAGACTTAGACTTAGTTTAGATATGTAAATAAATACATGGAAGAAAAAGAAGAAGGTGTTAGAGGGAGGAAAGGGTAGGGAGACGCATTGCATCCCGAAAGATACCTTTTCTTCCGTGAGATCGAAATAACATCGTGCAGCTTTCACTAATTCCATCTAAGAATTTTCTCCAATCTTATTGCCGATCTTATAATATATCGTGCAAAAGAATTTTTTTCATAAGGAAAAGAAAGAAAGAAAGAAGGTAGGAAGATAAATGAAATCAAGGAAATAGAAAAAGAAAGGAAAAACAAAAAAAAAAAAGAAAGACAAAAAAAAGAAAGAACAATAAACAAAAAGATCGATACTAATATACCAGCTATATGTTTACGTAAACAAACATTTCTAATACATCGATGATCTTTGGGATCGTGAATTACGTAAAATTACGATTCTCGATTATGCGTTTGTAATAAAGAACGAAAAAAAAAAAAGAAAAGAAAAAAAACAAAATGTTTATTTCTAATAATAATCGAAAATAAAAATCATCTTTGCTTCGATCGATCCGATCCATTCATATATATCCATTATCGTTCGGTCGATCGATCCAAAAGAGATTCATTCCCTTCTTCGGTTCGATGCGAACGAAATGAAACGAAACGAAACGAAACGAAACGTACATAAAACTCGAACCCGTTGCTGCTTTCACCTATTCCTCATAAAATCCAAGATACTTTGAGCGTCACCACGAGTACTCTAGTCGTTTTTCTTCCTTTGCAATGATACCGGTGATGGTTGTGCGATGGTGATGGTTGTGACGGTGATGGTGGTTGTGTAGTACCGCCGATATCGAAGAAGGCGAAGGCGTGGCAATAGTCGACGAGAGAAAAACATACACTTCCGTACGTTCTCGAAGAGATCTGAGGAATCTCTGATGGAGAATGATCTTTCTCTCACTCTTCTTTTCCCTCTCTCTCTCTCTCTCTCTCTCTCTCTCTCTCTCTCTCTCCCCTTGTCCTTCCCCCTCCATTTCCTTTCTCCATATTTCTAAGAATGCTAATTGATTCGTCGTGAATAACACAAAAGTATATATATATAAACAAATAAATTCTCGACGAGAGAAGGAGAAGGGGAATTGAACGTATTGATTGATAGATTGTAATTTTCAAGGACACGAAGGACGAGCAACAAACTTATTCTTCTTCTGTTTATTTTCTTCTTCTATATCTATCTCTATCTAACTATCTATCTCTTTCTTTCTTTCTTCTAAACGAACTCATAACAATTATTAAGATTTACGTCGATAGAAAATACATAAATAATGTAATTGTAAATACAAAAAAAAAAAAAGGAAAAAAAGAAAAAAAAGGTAATAATAAAGTAGAAAATATTATGGGTTATTCGTCATAATAAAATTTTATAATAAATACGATGTTGAAATCGAATCTGATTCATCGATACCCTTTCAAACCCACGCCGTATTATCCTTTTGATACGAGTCAACGC
>NC_060967.1:1367500-1372500 GCF_910589235.1 Vespa crabro
TAATCGATGGCATTGTCGATTTTTCATTACTTTTATCGATTGCGTCGCTTCGAACGGAACGGGAGTCGCTTTACGGTAATGGGCGCTCGTTCTCTACTACTACGGACAAAGTAGGAGGAGTAGTAGGAGTAGGAGTAGCAGAAGAAGAAGAAGAAGAAATAGAAAGAGGAAGGGAACTGCAGTTGCAGCACGCGGAGCGATTTTCTACGTGGATACCGCACGATCGAATCGGGAGTGACCCCTCGGTGACCCTCCATCGCCGTGGTCATCGCCGCTGTATCACCGCTGCTACCTTCTCTCCTTCTGTTCTTCATTCATATTTATCGTTCCATTTCTTCTTTACTTTCTCGAGAAAATAAAAAGAAACATAAAACTCCATTCTTCTTTGACAAAAAGAGAGAGAGAGAGAGAGAGAGAGAGAGGAGGGGATATTTAACCTTAAAACAATTTTATATCGATCTTAATAATTTACAAATAAATCATGTAACAAATAATAATCATTACGAATTCTTTTGACTATTCATTTCGATCAATTCTTATCATCATCGATCATATATATTCGATATGTGCGTATGTGTGTATAGCGCATTTCTCAGCTATTCGAATTATTTATTTCACGATATTTAATTATCGTAAATTAATTCTTTATCTTTAGAGATGCTTCCAATTAAAAGTAACTATCTATCACGAACGTTCTTGTCTCTCTTAACGATAGATAGATAGATAGATAGATAGATAGATAGATAGATAGATAGATATTGTGCAAACAAACGGCCAAGAGATCGATAGGATCGGCTGCCGATTAAACGAGAAAACGTTAGTTTCGCGTGGTCTAGTCTCTCTCTCTCTCTCGTACTCTCCCTTGTTTTCATCGAAGGACCCTGAAGAAAGGAGACGACGATCGACGATTCCGAATAGGTAGAAATAGAAGTAGATAGGTAGGTAAGTATCTAATGCGCTCCATTGGACTCGTTTCCTGAGATTTCGTTACTCCAATTCTCTGTTTCTTGTTCCTCTCACGAAATCGCCCGAGCAAAAAAAAAAAAAAGAAAAAAAAAAAAAAAGAAAAAAAGGCCATGCCATTGACTAAGAGCCTCGCGGCTAACGGTAACGAAAGATCAGGCTATTTATGTACGAAATGCCCATTATTCTCTCTCTCTCTCTCTCTCTCTCTCTCTCTCTCTCTCTCTCTCTCTCTCACCGACGATTAAAGCGAAAGGAAATGACGAACTTTATTCATTAAATACTATTATTCTTCAAAGAGATTTGAATTATATTAATGGCGTTAGTTTTTAATGCCATACTATTTTCCTCTAATCTAATTAAACAGTCAGGCCACGTGGCGGCTCTCATCATCGATGGCCGACATACTTTCATTCATTCTATACTCTTACAAAACACAAATGTTTATCGTATTTTTGTCAAATTGAAATAAATAATAATGAATCGATGAAACAGTATATTATAATAATAATAATAATAATAATAATAATAATAATAATAATAATAATAATAATAATAATAATAATAATAATTATGATGATAATAATGATAATGATAATAATAATTAATATTGTTACATTTAAAAAGAAAAAAAAAAAGAAAAAAAGAAAAGGAAAAAAAAAGGAAAAAAAAATGTTTCATTATCCCATTGAAATCGAGGAATGAAAGAGGATATAATAGGGGGCGCATCCAGTGAATTTCTATAATTATAAATCAGTTGATTATTATTATGAAGCATTATCCTCGATCGTGTTTCATTTTGCATGAAATAATAATCATAATGATTAGAATGGAAGATCCGACGCGGTTCATCACGCGTGACACCGCGCGGCTACGGCATTAAACGCGTTTAATCGTAAGGAAGAGATCGTTTTCTCTTTTGAATTTTCATTTTCTTTTTCTTCCTTTCCTTTTCCTTTTTCTTTTCTTCCTTTCTCTACCTTCTTTTCTTGTCTTTTTTCTTTTCTCCTTTTCTTTTCTTTTCTTTTCCAGCCTCCCTCTCTCTCTCTCTCTCTCTCTCTCTCTCTCTCTCTCTCTCTCTCTCTCTCTCTTTCTTGTATGGCACAAGGAAGGTGGTCCTCCAACTGGGGAGACACACATGCATAAAACGAGAAGAAACTATTTGTACGAAAAAGGACATCAAGGACATTGAAACCTGCTCCGATTTCCGTGAACCATCGTCACCGTGTCGACCTTCTGTAAGTGATTCCCGTCAGAAACGACTATGGCGTTTTAATTTCATTCCCTTCTCCTTCTCCTCTTCCTCCTCCTCCTCCTCCTCCTTCTCCTCTCCACTATCTCCTTCTTCTCCTTCATCTCTTCCTTCTCGATTTGTCTTCGAGGATATCTCCGTACAAGAGAAGTCCGTCATTATACGGTTATTTACGGATCTTTCTCGAGGATGACAGAAGACAATCTTCGTGTTGTGTGAAATATATAAGTATATATGTATTTGTCTTTGGATATATATGTATGTATGTTTGTGTCATGATTGCTACATATCGAACCGGTCCTTTCATTTTTTTTTTCTCTCTTTTCTATTCCCTTGCTACAAGAAGATCCGTCCAAAGTATATACATATATATATATATATATACACATACATACTCTTCTAATCGTGGCCTTTAATCTTTTTTATCACTTTTTGAATCCATCATAAAAAAATTCGGATAGATCGAATCTAATCGTCACGCTCTTCCAAGATTAATCCAAGCGAAAGTGACACAGATTTTGTCCGGGAATTTCATTTTCTAATACTTCCTGTGAATCAAATAAAATCGAGAAAAATGTTTTTCTTTTATTTATGTACTTACATATCAGCACATACACACAGATCTATATATATATATATATATATATATATATATATATAGATATACAATAAATGTATATTATATATTATACGTAGGTATGTATTTGAACACGAATTGATTATTTTCTCGATCGATTTTTTTACAAGATGATTATGAGTCCGGAGTATGCGAAGTAGGAGTCTACGAACAGAACATACAAGTGTACGACAGTGACACGTACAAGATCGCGCCGGCGCTGCTTTCTACTTCTTCGAGCCGGATGATTGATCCGGACAAGTTTGCTTTTTGCATTGATTCATGCAATGTTCTACATGTATATATATATATATATGGTATATATATATATATATACATACTACAAGCCATCAGGAAGCTTGGGAAGGATTCGAACGACGATCATACGATAGGGACGACTAAGACGATGAAAGGATTAAGACGATTTCTCTTCGAGGATCGAAAAAAAATTTAGAGATCGATGATGAAAAATCATTTCAAGTCATCTCTCTCTCTCTCTCTCTCTCTCTCTCTCTCTATCTATCTATCTATCTTCTTTTTACCCTTTTCTTTTTTTTTTCTTTTTTCTCATTGCTCCAAATTTTCCAATGTACCAGAACAAATATTAATCCATTTTTAATTAGCTTCTGAGTAAAGATAATTATGTAAAGAAAGAAAGAAAAAAAAACAAAAAAAGAGAAAGAAAAAAACAGAAAAAAAAAACAAGAAAAAACACGTAGAGTAAAAGAAGAAAGGAAGACGATGAATCTCGTCGTTATTCACGAGATTCACGAAGAAATTCGTTGATCTACATTGCAAAGATAATCGATTCTGGTAGAGATCGTTTAAAATTCTGACCGATTGAAGGTTCCGTTACTTTTAGAAGTCTCTTTCTCTCTCTCTCTCTCTCTCTCTTTCTCTTTCTTTCTCCAATAGGCAGATGATTTGGTATCGTTCGAATGGGATCAGAATTCGTCTGGAGTCAGTCTGGTATTATATAGGGGAAAAAAAAAAAAACGAGTTCCCTATAGTAAAACTTCGATCCTTCGATCTTTCGAATTCCACGAGTTCCATGCTAACGCCGAATAGACAAACTGGTCTATTGGAATTCGTAACTTTTTTTTCTATCTATCTTTCTTCTTTTTTTCTTTCTTTCTTTCTTGCTTTCTTTCTTTCTTTCTTCTTCTTCTTCTTCTTCTTCCTCTTCTTTTCTCTCTCTAGTAGAGACAGCAAATACGTTTTCTCGAACAGAAACGATTAATTTTAATCGATACGAACGGTTGCTTACCGGAAACGCTTAGGGTATTTCAGATTTGTTGCTCCCCTTTTTACCATAGAGAAAGAGAGACAGAAAAAGAGAAAGAGAGAGAAAGAAAGAGAGCACGGCGCTCGTTTTACACCATTGGCAAAGAGAGTATATCTCGAATAAATCAATTTGCGAGATACGACGACGTTGTTTGTAATAATTAACTCGCCTAACGACGCTTTAATGGATATGATTATTTCAAATTCATCATGTCGTTAAGGAAACATGTTTACACAACATCAGCTCGAAGGTAATCGAGAGAATTTGTCGAGCGTATTGACGTAGAATAGAAAAACAATAATAACAACGACGGCGCGCCGATGACGAGAATTGTAAGGGGAAAAAAAAAAAAAAAAAAAAAAAAAACAAAACAAAAAAAGCAAACAAACAAAGAAAAAAAAAACAAAAAGAAGAAAGAAAGCAAAAGAAAAGAGAAAATTATGAATCGAAATAAATCGATAGTAAGGAGAGAAAATAAAAAGTGCGAAAAGAAAAAGGAAAGAAATTGAAAAGAGAACAAAAGAAAAGAAGAAAAAGAAATGGGACGAAACAAATGAAATGGAAGAAAAACAATCGAGATTATTTTTTCCTCATCGATCGAGGAAGATGTAGCGCATTGAATATGAGAAGAGGAGAAAAGACAAAAACAAAACAAAAAAAAAAAAAAAAAGAAAAAAGAAAAAAAAAAAAGAAAAAAAGAAGAAGAAAAACGAAAAAAGGATTATTAATTCGACGAGTTACGAGAGAGAAGGGTAGGGATCGACAAGGTATAACCAGCTGATCTACGTGGATGATCCACGATCGATGAATTTGTGGGTAGTCAAAGATGGATGAGCGCCGTCGGCTGTTCCTTAAGCGGAAGCGTAACGGAATCGGCGTCGACA
>NC_060967.1:1380000-1460000 GCF_910589235.1 Vespa crabro
TTCCTTTTTTTTTTCTTTCTTTCTTTCCTTACTTCAATGGTATATTATTAAAGCTCCAACGCGATAATGTCGATTTGTATCGATTTCTTTCCTAAATGGTAAAGGAGCAAAACATTAATCATTAGCGATCACTGTGTGATCGACATACGACGAGGGAGATCGCTAAAGAAATAAAGAAATAAATTAAATAAATTAAAGAAAAAGAAACGGAGGATTCCACGTGGTGTCCTTATATTGAACGAAGGCGACCATTTTTTGTATGTCTACAGCATTTCATTTCCTTCCTTCAAAGATATATATATATATATATATAGTATATAAGTAGTTACTTACGTACTACTTTGCAATAGAAATTCAATGATCATTTTAATTGACTATATAGTTAAATATCTTTTATTATCGGGTTCGTACTTTCGACTTTGTCCCGTCTATCGATCTGCAACAAGATATATATATACTTAAACACATATAAACACGTATACCTATAATTAGATCTGAACTCTGGGGTTTCTTTTTTTTTTTTTTTTTTTTTTTTTTTTTAGAAAAAGAGAAGGAGAGAGAGAGAGAGAGAGAGAAAAGGACCATTTACCGTACATTTTCTCTTTTCTTTTCTTTTCTTTTCTTTTCTTCTTCTTCGTCTATATATTCAAATACATACGTTCGAAAGTTGCAAAAGATCCTTTTCACTGAGTCTGTACTCCGTGTGTTACGTGTGTAAACGTAGTATGCAACGGTGCGAGGAAATAAAAAAAAGAAAAAAAAAAGAAAAGAAAAAAAAAAAAAAGGAAAGAAATACAGAAGAAAAGAACGAAAAGAAAAGAAACAGATCAAAAAGAGGAAAACAAATAGAAAAACAAAAAAATTCATTACTCAATGGGGAGTTACTATCAAAGATACTAATAGAGAGAGATAGATGGATGGATAGATAGAGAGAGATAGAGAGAGAGAAAGAAGAGAGATCTCGATGCATGTATACGTAAATGTTTTGTGTGGTTTGAGCAGGACAACGGGGCGTGCATTATACCTGCAATTACGTAGAATCGTATATACACGCTTGATTACCGTGAAACACTGCATATAAGTTTGCGAGTGACTCGCGCGCTCGCCAGACGTCAATCAAAAGTCGAAAGCCATTAATTGGCGCCGACGTGCACGCACGATTTCGGCTCGAAAGCGTGAGAGAGGATCCTGTCGACGAGAAAAGAAAAAGAAAGATAGATAGAGAGAGAGAGAGAGAGAGAGAGAGAGAGAGAGAAAGAGAGAGATGAAAAAAAAATCAAAGACTGAGAGAGAGAGAGAGAGGACTCGAAGGAGACGAGCTTTTTCTTAGCGATTTCATTTAGGATGGTTTTCCTTGAAAATCTTCCTCTCCTTTTTCATCCGCTTCATCTTCGTCAAGGTACTTACTTCGAGCTCTCTCGAAAGTGCATCGCCTTGAATGCGGTTTTCCTTCTTCGAGATGTGTCTCGATCCGGAGTCTACGACCTTGAACGAATTATCTCCTTCTTCTTCTTCTTCTTCTTCTTCTTCTTCTTATTCTTATTCTTAGTCATCTTCTTCGTCCTTTTTGTTTTCCTTTTTTATCTTTCCTTTTTATCTTCATCGAGAAACAAAAAAATAAAAAAAGACGACACTTCGGAAGATACTATGTCGGACAAAATAAATCATATATCTCATCAACAAATTGAATTTCTTAATATAATTATTTTTGCAACTTCTTCAACAAATCTAAAAGATATATTAGATATAAAACATTTCAGGATTTTCTAAAGGTATATTTGAATAAATGAAAATTTGACATAATAAAAGTATCGTTGAATTTTTTTTTTTTCAATAATAAGAAATTTATCCTTCCTATATTGTTATACTTTATTTTGAACAAAATAAAATATAATCTTAAATAATATAACAATAGGGAATTGACAAGATTTACATTTTCGTGATACTTTTAATATAATTACGAATAAATCTGACGATCTCTGTTGGAGCAGTATAAAGTACATTTGGAAGAAATACGAGATATATAAGATTATGCCAAACTATTTTGGAAAAAAAAAAAAAAAAAAAAATGAAAACACAAGTACAAACTTTTCTCATGATTCAAACATAATGTTTATCATTCAAGTTCGAATGATAAATGAAAAATTCGAAGCTATCATAGCAAAACATTGCGAAATCGATGAACCTGATTTATCAACAATCGCACCGTGCGTCGTAGATTTGGGAAAGATCTGAACTGAAAAGTGTTTTCGCTTGAATAAAAGAAAATAAGAAGAAGCAATTTGAGTTCATCAAAAAAAAAAAAAAAAAAAAAAATATTACGCTCTGATGAGAATAAATTTACTGACGAGATAGAGGGGATAGGGGGTGGAATACAAAAAACGTGAAAACGGAAACGCGAAAGAAAAGAGAGGAAGAAAAAAAGCAAAAAAAAAAAAAAAAGAAAGAAAAAAAAGAAACGAAAAATGAACGAAAGAATCCAAGAAGGAAAGACTCGTAACACCCACGTGCTCCACAGGAGTGGAAGAAGAAGAAGAAGAGGCTGAAGAAGAAAAAGAAGAAGAAGAAGAAGAAGAAGAGGAGGACAAAGAGGAGGAAGAGGAGGAGGAGGAGGAGGACAAAGAGGAGGAGGAGGAGGAGGAGGAGGAGGAGGAGGAGGAGGAGGAGGAGGAAGAGGAGGTGTATATCTTCTGCTAGAATCGTAAATCATCGTCGTGATGAATGCGAGATCTATCTCAGTCCGTTTTCTTCGCGTACATACACATAGATATATATACTCATATACATATGTCTCTCTCTCTCTCTCTCTATATATATATATATATATATATATATATATATATATATATATATATATGTATATACATATTTCGTGGGATGTACGTATGTAAAAGATAGAAAGAGAGTACGGCACGTTTAGAACGTAGGCGAGGATACTGAAATTTTAACGATAATGGATATGAATATAGCAGTTCTTTAAAAGAGTTCGTCTCAATGATACTTCATAAGTTTTCGAGGAAGTTCAACTAATGCTAGTGAAAGAAGAAAGGAAAGGATTAAATGAAATTAAAAGAATTTGTATAATATTTTGAATGAAACTTTGTGCTTCCTTACATCTTACACGTATTGTTAACTTAATCTTATTGTTAAGAATACTATTTTTTTTTCATTTCTCTCTCTCTCTCTCTCTCTCTCTCTCTCTCGCTCACTCGCTGTCTTCTCATTTTATTTATTTTTTTTTCTTTTTTTTCTTCATTTAAACGTTTTTCAAGAAAAGAGGCAGTTTGACTGGGCGCGTAACGATTATTATCGCCGCTTTCGTTACGAACATCGTAGATTATAATAACGATCCTTGGTTATTGCATCGCTCGACGATATTGCCTCCTCCTATTCTCGGGTTTCTCTCCTTTATTTCCGCCATACGTTTCTCAATTTATGATATTAGAGAGAAGGATCCGTTTGGGTACATGAAAGAGATAAGACGGATAACTAAAAAAGAAAGAAAGAAAGAAAGAAATAAAGAGAGATAACGATTAACGATGGATCGATAGATCGAACGATTTTGATCCACGAAACGTTTCTATCGAATTAATTAATTCTTCCTCGTACTCTGGAGAAAGTGTTTGATCTAAAAAATGTTTTTTTTCTTTTTTTTTTCCTTTTTTTTTTTCTTTTATGAAAATTCGATTTAACGTCACGTCTCGTAGCTATTAAAATAGATAAGTGAACGATAAAAAAAAAAAAAAAAAAAAAAAAAGAAAAAAGAAAGAAAAAAAAACGGAAAGAAATATATGTACTTGAGAAATTATCGTGATAATTAAGATAATTAAGAGATAAAATAATTTATTTGCGATAATGCAAGATAAACGTTAAATTAAAAAAGCTTAAGCGATGGGAAATAGCGATAGACTTTGCGATCGAAAATACGAGAGAATGTGTCTTATAAAATAAATATATATAATTAATTAATTAACAAGATCATTGATCAATTTTTTATGTATTATAATCGTATTACAATCGTATTTTCTTTTATGTATATAATTCACGTACGAATATATATATATATATATAAAGACGACGAATGAGAGAACGACGATCGTTTATATTATACGAAATCTTTTATTTTATACGAAGTCTAAAATATAGAAAATTTTGTTTCACGCAAAAGTGAATAACTAACTCTATCTAATACACAATGGCATCCCCTCACCCCCCCCCTCCCCTTCTCTGTTATATTATATCAAGAATACAATTCTTGATACGTAAGTATATATATATATTGTACGTGTTAGTTGTACATTGGTGTATGTATATATACACGATAAGTAAAAGACCAGGCAGGATGTGGCAATAGATAAAAGATCGAGTGGAAAATCGAGCGACGTGCGTTCTAGCGATTCGAATGGCGGGCGGCGACGTCGGTGCAACAAAGCAGAATGCGCTTGATTGCGCACGGTGTATATGGCATGTACCTATATCTATATGTGATGTATATATGTATATAAATATATATATATATATATATATATATATATATATATGAATGTATATAGGGTGTATACAGTGCTATAGCGACGGCACGTTTTACATTTACGTATTGCCGACATTCATTGCATCTATCGTTGCATACAACCGATGAATCGTTGTAGAAAAGGGAATCCCGTACGATTTAGATAATATTACGAGAGAAAACGTACGAACGTACGAACGCGTACGGAGAATAATATTAAAAGTATCCTATGCAACTATAAACCAAAAATGATTTATTGAAAAAAGAGAAAAAAAATTTTAACATAAAAATAAAAGAAAATAATACAATTTTCATTTATTTCATTTAATCAATTAATACTTCAATCACGGTATTACAAATAATAATTGATCAAATTTCTTCTTTGAGATATTAAACATTAGATTGATCTAATAGATCATCCTGATATTTCGAGTAGAAAAAAAAAGAAAAAAAAAAAAAAAAAAAAAGAAAGAAAGAAAACAAAAATATATGCGTATATACGTATCCATAGATTTCATTAAATAATTCTCTTCTGTTCGGTTCTTTTTTTTTCAGAAAGAGAGAGAGAGAGAGAGAGAAAAAAAAAGAAAAAAAAAGTGTATTCTGATATTTTCTCGTAACATTCGAGCACCGTCGTTTCGAGATCAATACGTTGCACCGAGAAAGGATTTCCTTCTCTCTCTCTCTCTCTCTCTCTCTCTCTCTCTCTCTCTCTCTCTCTCTCTCTCTCTCTCTCTCTCTCTCTCTCTCTCTTTTTCTTTCTCTCGATTACATATACATAGAGGTACATGCACCACCTCGCCATTACCACCGCCGTAACGCTGCGTTTAACGATGCAGATAAATTCAGGCAACCGATGTGGCAACCGATAAAAGATCGTCTGGAAAATCATTGAAGCGACTCGACATATAGATAGACTCCAGCACCGCGACGCCATCGTCATTCTCGTCGTCGTCGTCGTCGTCGTCGTCATCGTCGTCATCGTCGTCATCGTCGTCATCCTCATCGTCATCGTCATCGTCATCGTCATCGTCATCGTCGTCATCGTCGTATTCTCGACAAAGCAAAATGTTCTCTATTGCAAATTAGCACGGCGCTAACTTTGCTCTCACTAACACTTAAACGAGCCATTAGCAGCAAGGCATAGTAACGGCTTCGTCGAGATCGACGATCGAGAAAACGATCTTGATCCATTCTTTCACAAGTAGTTCATTAAAATTTACCCAGACGTTTCATTATCACGTAAATCATTTCATCATGATTATACACCGAACGGGGAGGGTAGGGTGAGTGGTTTGGTTATAAATTGGGAGGATGGACGGGGGGGGGGGAGGGGGGTGAGGGACAAATTTGGAGGATAAAATCGTCAAATGAATACTTGAAAAGTTCAAAATCATTTCTGATCCTATTAGATTATTATTACCATTCACATTTAACGTCCATATAATATTATTCTATCGTATATCTAAAAGAACGATTAAAACTAATTTTCTAATTAAGGATGAACAAATTTTACGTTATTTAAACGTTAAACGTTTATATACCTATGTACAAACAAATAGATAGTTTAGATAGAGTAAATAAATAAGTATAGATAGATAAATAGATGTATAGTTAGATAGATAGATAGATAGTTAGGTAGCTAGATAAGTAGGTGTAGTATGCTAAGATAGGTAACATTAGAAAAAGCCAATGATATACCCAACATGGAAACATGCGGAATGATTAGGCTATAGAAGAACTCGTGTTCTCTTTGAAGGGAGGCGACTAAATTATTCGCTAAGCTACGCGGTCGTTCACGCAGCCGCATAGGAAGTAACACACGTGGTTCGGTTGGTTGGTTGGTTGGTTGGTTGAATGGTTGGATGGTTGGTTGGATGGTTGGTTGGTTGGTTGGTTGGTATCAAGTGCACGATAGACGGGACTTCGAGAACGTGGTCCATGGCTATCCGGACACGACGACGACGACAACGTCCATCTCTTTCTATCGAGCTCGTTGCACTCGGTGCACGGCTTGGTTGCCCGTTTAAACGAGCCGAGTCGAAGCGTTGCATTGTGCATTGCCGTGTCGTTGCATGCAAGGCGTGGCCCTCCCTCTCTCTCTCCCTCTCTCTTTCTCTCTCTCTCTCTCTCTCTCTCTCTCTCTCTCTCTCTCTTTCACTCTCTCTTTCTCTCTCTCACTCTCTCAGCATTCGCATCGGGGAAGCAACGATACGACCGGTGTGATATCGCCACGCGAGACTTTTAGTGCTCCCTCGACTCCTTTAAGGCGCTATCGCAACCGCTCTCGTTCCTACGATTCGTTTCATTTCGTTTCGTTTCCAACGCGAATAGCGACTGAAGACCGTCCTCGTCGTCGTTCTTTTAAGTCTTGAATAATAATCGTCGTATGCATTTGCCTTTTGCAAAATCGTATTACTATGTACGAACTGTATATATATATATAAAAAAAAAAAAGAAAGAAAAAAGGAAAAAAAAAAGAAAAGAAAAAAAGAAACGAAGTCAACGTGAAAACATTCTTTTTCCGTTCTTTTTTCTAAATTCTTTTTTTCTTTTTTATCCTCATACCGACGATAAACATGCACGCATGCATACATATATACAGACGCACACACAGACACATACGCACAAAAGGAAGAAGAAAAATGAGATATTTTTTAATTGCAATTATATTGGATTGGATAAGCAAAAGAATGGATAAACGTAAAACGACGAATCAATACCAATGATCGTATAAACATAGTCTCTATGTCGTGCAGAGACAAGGCGTGGCACTTTACACCATAGGGAGAGAAGCACCGCGATACGTCCGTCGTGATATCGACACGCGCGAGAGAGTCAGTGCTCCTTTCGAGTTTCGAAGTTGCTATCGTTTCCGACTCGACAAGAAGCCGAGAAAGAGAGATAGAGATAGAGAGAGAGAGAGAGAGCGAGAGAGAGAGAAAGAGAAAGACTTTGTACCCACTTTTAGAAAAAGAGAACGCGGTAGCTTCGATATCCTTTTAAAGACCGACGCGTTTACTCCTCCTCATGAAATCGTTTTTTTCTCCTTTCTTTTTTTTTCATATATATATATATATATATATATATATATATATATATATATATATATATATATTTTTTATCGAGAGAGTGTTACCTCACTTTTAAAAGAGTGTTTATCCAAGAAAAATAATGCATTAATTAACGAGAGTAAGAGAGTGCATAAGAGAGAAAGAGAGAGAGAGAGAGAGAGAGAAAGAGATAAAACGATTCTGTCATATTTCTCTTTCGGTCGTTCATAAATATAAAAGTCTTTAAGAAATAAATTGCACAATATTATATATATATATATATATATATATATATATATATATATATATATATAATATATAATTTGATAATCCATCCAAGTACAAACGTTACTTATATACTTTTCTTATTCAAGATCACGCTTGTTATATAGATACAACGACGACGACAGGTCTGACCCGTCACACGACTTTTCTACTTCGTCTCTATCAATTTTTTTTCCCTCCTCCTCCACCACCACCACCACCTGCACCTCTATCTCTCTTTCTCTTTCTCTCTTTCTTTCTCTCTTTCGAACTAAAGTCGAAACGTTTCGCGGATATGTTTCCGTCATGTCTAAACGTCGTAAATGAAAGAGCGCTTCTCGGTGTCCTTTGATATATTCGAAATCGAATAATAGAGACCGCTACATCTTTCCTAGAGTGTCCTCGTCGTAGTCGTCGTAGTCGTCGTCGTCGTCGTCGTCGTTGTTGTAGTCGTCGTCATAGTTGTCGTTCCGATTCTCACGTAGAGACCTATCGAACTCGCACACGATCCTTATGGCCCCATCCAGAATCATGCACACGTGAGATAGAGAAAGAAAGAAATATATATAGAGAGAGAGAGAGAGATGGAGTCGAGGAGGGATCTCTTCCTCGGCGTTCTTCTTCTCATCTCTTGGTACTCGTCGTCGATTCCCATAATGCTTTTCCATGCTTTCGAATTATTCGAATATCGATCGTAAACGTTGAATCACGTTGGATATTACGGTAACGAGAGATCCTTATATCCGATAATCCTTTCTATCTCTTTCTTTCTTTCTTTCCTTCTTTCTCTATCCTTCTCTTTCTCTTTCTATTTTATTCTACTCGTTTATATTACGACCTTTAATCGATTTATTTCCACCGAAGAGTAGTCACGAAAAGAGTTATACCTCTTTTCTACGTCTATCATATAAGATCGACCATAAGCGAAAATCAAGTATGATAGACATATCTCTCTCTCTCTCTCTCTCTCTCTCTCTCTCTCTCTCTCTCTCTCTCTCTCTCTCTCTCTTTCTTTCTATTCTTTTATTAATTTTTTTCTTTCTTCTTTTCTCTTTCCTACCAAGTCCTTCTCTCCTCTTTCTTTCCATCCATCTATCTTATTTCTTTATCTCTTCGTTTTCAGTCATTATAGATTTGATCGTCGATAAAACTGTCGTCATTTAAATCTGACTTTTAAACGAACGTGAAGAATAAAAAGCGTTTTCATTAATTACATACAAACATTTTTTTTTCCCCCATTCGATTTATATACCTGTCAGGATTCACTGTAACAATATAAATTAAACGATATTTCATTTCTTTCCTTTTTATTGTTTTAATTTTGTTTTCTTTTTTTCTCTTTCCCTTCCTTTTATATTAATTTTATTCTATTCCATCTTTCCTTCCCTTATGAATTAAGCTAAATGCGCGATATTTAATCGCTGGAGATCATTTATAGACATTAAAAGTTGTTATATACATGTGCGTGCATATATATATATATATATATATATGTATATATAAATACATATATACATATATATTTTTCTCTTTCTCACTGATTTACGTAATTAAGCATGCGTGCAAACTAGTTTCCCTCAACGATTCCTTCGTTACGTGTACACGTAACTCAGAGAGAAAGAGAGAGAGAGAAAGAGAGAGAGAGAGAGAAAGAGAGAGGAAGAGAAAAGAGAAGAGAAGAGAAAAGGGGAAAGAAAAACGACGTTCTTCTTCCTTCTTTAACTCTCCGTCGTCTACGACTACTTGCTCGGGATTGATAAAGTTTGTCGCGCCTTTTGGCGCTCCAATTCCCACGCGCGTGTTCCTACGAGAGGCAGCTTGCCTGACAGGAATCTATCTCGAACGTACATCTAGAAACAAGACTTACTTCTTATTCTTGCCAGACCAGATCCTCCCTGCCCCTCCTCCTCCTCCTCCTCCTCCTCCTCCTCCTCCTCCTCCTCCTCGTCCTCCTCGTCCTCCTCCTCCACCCTTCTCCTTCTTTTCGCGTCAATTATTAAGAACTTCTTTCCTTCCATTAAATCGCTGTACATGTTACTCGTTAACGTAGAAAACTTTTTAAACGAAGAAACTTTATTATATACCCCGTGGAATAGATAAATAACGTATTCATTAAAAACAAGGGGGGGAAAAAAAAAAGAAAAAAGAAAGAAGAAAAAAGGAAAGATAATGTATGAAATAAAAAGAAAAAAAAAAAAAAGAAAGAAACAAACAAAAAGGGAAGAAAATAAATAAAGAAAAGAGAAAAATCGATCGATATATAAATATCTTACGAAACGTATGGAATTTTAAACGATTTCTATCTAAATTTTTATTAAAACCTTTTCAACGTTGAGATATTAAATTCTACGATAAATTTTATCTAAAATATATATATATATATATATGTATAGCTGTGTGTATGCGTGTGTGTATGTGTGTGTTATTAAATGTATAAGAAAATTACAAAATGAATTAGTACTTCGTTTTAAAAGCAACAATTTTTTTTCTTCTATTTCTTTTTATTTCTTTACAATCTGTTTTTTGTTCCTTTTTTTTCGTTCTTTTTTTTTTTTTTTTTCTTTTTTCTATTTTGTTGTGGTCCTCTCCCTCGTCGAATAGATTGACCAGAGTAGCTAGCTATAACACCAGGCCGCATAAAAGAACGTAATCACAGGCTGTCGTAACAGAGTGTGCTTTTATAGTTTCACGTGCACAATGCATCCGGCGAGTGATACTTACATAATATATTCGATCGTTATAGATCGTTTGACGTCCTGGGGTGGCTGCTCTATCCACGGCTGAATGGATCGAAAAAAAGTGAAATCCAACGTCCGTCCGTTTTTCATTCCGTCCGCACGTCGATCGATACGTTCGTTCGTTCTCTCTCCTCTCTCTCTCTCCTCTCTCTCTCTCTCTCTCTTTCTATGGAATGTTATATCGAAAGAACGGAATCGATAGTTGATATTTTTATAGTTTCCAATACACAGTTTTAGAGAGATCGACTTCTTCCGGTAAGAAGATCTCTTCTAGACTTTCTTTTCGGATAAAAAGATGATGATTCAGCGATATAGCACTCTCGGTTTCTAACTATAACGTCAGCATTTATAAATCTCCTACTTCCTCGCGCTCTTTTCTTTTTTTTTCTTTTTTTTTTTTTCTTGTACTATTCGAGCAAAAGAATAGAAGAAGAAGAAGAAGAAGAAGAAGAAGAGGAGGAGGAGTAGGAGGAGGAGGAGGAGGAAGAAGAGGAAGAAGAGAGGCAAAAAGAATGAGAAAAGACGAACTTCGAAAAATAAAAATAAAAATAAAAATAAAAAAAGAAAAAAAAAGAAAAAAAAACAGAAAAAAAAAAGAATTCGAGACAATTATTAACGCAATTTTAAAGGACAATTTTTAATTGATCGTTTTAATTGTTATTTTTTTCAGTCCATTGAACATCTTCCTTTTCGCGAGGGAAGGAAAGAATGAAAGATTCGATAGAAAGAGAGAAGATAGAAGACGATTGGGCATAGTCGAGAGACTACAGAGGCACGACTTTGCCACGACTTGACATTACTGACCTATGGCGTTTCACGATACATGAAGAGGTCACCGAAGAACGTCGAGATCGCTACTTGAACGAGCCGTACCGGCCGTTAAGTAGGCGGCACGAACGATCCCGACGGATTAATCGCGGAAAGTGTGAAGCGATCCGAAGCTCACGGTAGATCTAGCACGGCAGCGAACCGTTGCTAATTCACAGCTCGATCAGCATCCTCTTTCTATTTCTTTTTTTTATTCTCCTCTTTCATTTCCCTTCTTCGTTTTCCTCTTCAATATCTATCCCGCCCCGTCCCTTTTACTACCCCATATATTTTCCATAATTTTAAATAAAATTTCTTTTCAATCGTTCATGCCGTACGAAAGTATGAGTCTTCTCTTTCTTCTTCTTCTTTTTTCTTTTCTTATTATTATTTTTTATTACTTTTATTTATTCTTTTTTTTTTTTTTTTTTTTTTTTGATCTTTTAAGCAGCCTAAGACACAAGGACACGAGATTACGCTGGTATTATTTATTAAAAGTTACATACGCGCCCGAGGTACGCCCGTAGAGACTCTCGTAGAATCATAATTGCGTTAACTCGAGGCGTTGGAAATTGTGAAACGGAGCCAATGAGAATGCGGTGGGATTACTCGCGGAATCACCGAGCCGTTGCTAATTCGTATCTATACTCCTATGATGTTATCGATACACGAATATATATATATATATATATATATATATATATATATATATATCCTTGTTTTTCTACTTTTGATTATTATTTCACGCACAAATCTGCAATATTATCAGAGCGAATGAAAACGGAATGAAAATTTTCTCATGATTACCCTTAGAATCCAATATTTTAAAACTCACCGTCAGAGTTATAATAATAATAATAATAATAATAATAATAATAATAAACTTTAACTCGAGAATTACATCTGTTATAGGTCTTAAAAAGAGGAATACATTCACGAATCCTTATATCTCTAGAGAACGTAGTGATGAAGAAGAAGAAGAAGAAGAAGAAGAAGAAAAAGAAGAAGAAGTCAGTCACGGATTAGTTAGAGACCTCGGGGTAAGAAGTCCTTAGTGAAATTCGGCGAAGCGAATCCGGAACACACCAATAGGGAACCGAACCGTGTGCTATTCGTTGAGCGTTACTGCGTTCTTGCAGGCACCTTCACTTCAAAGAGTGGACATCCTTGAATCTCTCTCTCTTTCTCTCTATCTATCTCTTTGGAGTTCTTAAACCCAGGGTCTTTGGCGTTTTTCCAGACGTACGTACATATGTATGTATGTATGTATGTATGTATGTAGGTATGTATGTAGGTATGTAGATACATAAAAGAAACACAATCTCTCCTGATTTCGAATTAATTCTCATTTCAGAACTACGAGAGACATCCTCGCGAAATAACTCCTACACAATCGTATTGGTCTGTCAGTTATTAATTACACATGTCGGATACAGGCCAATATCGTTTATCGACGAGTTTAATCACTTTAAACAGGAGCTTGCTAACAAACATACACACATATCAAAAAGGCTAAAGGATTAAACGGCAAATCCAATTTATTATTTTATTTGCTCTAACATTTGGCATAAACTATACTTCACGAATTCTTTCTTCAATTCGAATTCATAATTCGTCGAATCATTAATAAATATACAATGAAATATATATTTATAGATATATATTATGTTATCAGTAGCTTTCGTACTAATTTTTTGATACACACACACACACACACACATATATATATATATATATGGATGATGCATTTTCTATTTCTATTTCTAAAAGATCGATAGAAAGTTTCAAACTATAATTCTATAGCATAACTAGTTCATCGGATATATACGAATACTCTTAGCAATGGGATATATCATTTTGTGATTCGGAAGACGATCATGCCGGTCGAAATGCCTTCGGGCTGACTCGAGAGCAACACACAAGATCGTAAATCATTCCAGTCGGATTCCTTTCCTCGCGGATCCTTTCGTTTTTAATTGGTCGACGTTAGCATCATCGTTGAATTCTTTTAACCATCGGAAAGCTGGCTTGTCAATCGTAACACGCACGTGTGTGTCCGTTCATTGATTTCTCGATAAGAATTCAAAGTAGTCGAGGACGTTACTAAAAGAGAAAGAGAGAGAAAGAGGAATTATTAATGGATAATTATGCTCATTCCTTGTCACAAGATTAGCACACGCAAATACGATCGTGTCGCATACATTATAGATATTATTCTTTATTAATTGTCTCGATTCACCTTCGGATCGTAAAGATCGAAGGAAGACTAATTTTTATGTTTTCTTACGCGAAAGGTGAGAGAAAAAAAAAAGAGGAGAAAAAAAGAAGAAGAAAAAAAAGAATATATACGATATATATATATATATAAATATATACTTGCCATCGGGTGGCAAGTTAATCGGATTGCCGGTTCGTTAATATCCTTCTCGTTATAACTTGTAAAATGACTTGATCGATCGGCTAAATAATTTTTACGCTTGATCCTGGGTCCTGTTAGCTCGACGAAGCAAAAAGAGTAAAGAGTAGATATCTAAGAAAGAGTGAGATAGTATAGAGGTTAGTGATAATAGTTAACTATTCCTTTCGATAAAACTTACGTTGCGTATATATGTGCGTATATGCAACAGGAAAAAAGAAAGAAAGAAAGAAAGAAAGAGCAAAAAGGAAGAGAGAGAGAGAGAGAGAGAGAGAGAGAGAGAGAGAGAGAAATACAGAAAGAAAAAACGAAAGAGAGAAAAAGAAAAAAAGACCGCGACCAAACGAGTGAACGAGCGAACGAACGAAAGAGAGTGAAAGAGAGAGAGAAAGAGAAAGAGAGAAACCGTCGATAAACGTCGACGAACGAAGCTCGATGCAATCAGCGAGATAGTAAGATTGCCTGTAGAGTCAGATCAGACAGTGCCTATTTACTTTTTGCCTCGCACACCGATCATAATCGATCGACTTATCGATCTTCCCCGTTAACTCCACCGCGTCCCTCGATGATCGGTTTAACGCTTGAGAAACGCATAATCGCGCTTTAGAACCGGCGGCCTTTTCTAACATAAGCGAGAGTAAACCGTTGGTTTTGCACTCGGCGGCTATTGTTCGATACGGCACCGTTGTTTATAGAAATAGAATTGAGAGACCAGAGGGGAAAGAGGAGATAATAGGAGGGGTGAGGGCGTTGGAGGAAAAATATATCGCGCGCGATCTTATCGAAAATCGAGAATTGATATCTCGTTAAAGTTGCGAACAATTTCTTTAATGGAAAAAATTCTCTCTCTCTCTCTCTCTCTCTCTTTCTCTCTCTTTCTATTTCTCTCTATCTCTGTCTCGTTTTATCTTATTTACTAACGGAGCTCCTCCTCCTCCTCTTCGTAGAAACACGAAGAAAGATTGTTAAATAAATCGTATTAAAAAAAAAAGGAAAAAAGAAGAAGAAAAATAGAGAGAGAGAGAGAGAGAGAGAGATAGAGAGAAAGAGAAAAAAAAATTATAGCCACGAGAACATACATATATCTCGAAATTACCCACGTGGCATACATTCTGACACGCATGCACGTATGCACGCATGCACGCACGCACGTCTCGGAAGTTATATATTACGCATTACTTTTACCGCGCGATTCGAAGACGACCGGAAACAACCATTCTTTCTCGTCCTTATATCATGCGAGAATGTAGCAGTACGATTCTCTCTCTCTCTCTCTCTCTCTCTTTCTTTTTCTGTCTTTGCTGGAGCCGAGCAAAGGTCACTCTTACGCACTTCTTCAGAGCCATTCGTAATACGTTCTTGTAATCGGACTTGATTATGGACATCGTTTGTAGATAGAACCTTCTCGTTATGTATGAGTATATATCTCGCATACGTATGAATTTAAATATTTATCTGTGAGCGTGTAATAACGGAAGCGTGTGCGAGAGGAACGGTCATGTTCCTTCTCCTTCTTCACCTCCTTCACCTCCTACTCCTCCTCCTTCTCCTGTTTCTCTTTCTCTTCATCTTACTTTACTAAATCGTTTGTTCTCTTTATTATATATAACCGACATCTATCGTGCCGTCATCTCTTTTTCTTTTTGTTTTGTTTTTTTTTTTCTTTTTCTTTTTCTTTTTTTTTTTTTTTTTTTTGTTTCTCTCCTCTAACATTCTCGCGTCTCTTATTAACGTTCCAACGGCGTTTCCCTCTATGAAAAAGAAAAAAAAAGTGAGAAAAGAAGAAAGAGAGAGGGAGAGAGTTAGAGAGAGAGAGAGAGAGAGAGAGAGAGAGAGAGAGAGAGAGAGAGAAAGAGAGATAAGGAGGAAGAAAAAAGTCAATCATCGTCGTAACGGACGCAAGCAAAATCGTTTCAAAGAAATCAACTTCTCGGTCTTTCGGTAATGGTAATAAATCTTTTGAAAAATTTCGATCCTCGCGAGAATACGTTATTATCGTATATTTAAACTGATCGATCGATCCATCGATCGATCGAACGAACGATCAAGCGACGGACATATCGATCGTTTTACATACATGCGATTGCCATGAAGTCGAGTATTCCTTCGCATAATGCTTATGAATATTAATGTTCTTTCGTCTCAGGCGAAAAAATACAAAAAGAAAAGAAGAAAAAAAAAAAAGAAAAAGAAAAAGAGAAAAAAACGAAAGAAAAAAAAATGAAAAAAAAAAGAAAGAAAGAAAAAGAAAGAAAAATAAAAAAAAATGAAAAAAAAAAGAAAAAACAAATAATAATAATAATAATAATAATAATAATAAAGAAAAAGAACTCAAGCGAGAACGCCTACGACGCGCGACTACGTTTCGTCAATTTTAAATCTCCTCATCGTCTATCATCTCCTCTCTATATCTTTTCATTCTTTATTTTTTCTATCGACTTTCTCGAAGACAAAATTTCAAACGGACGAACGATCAAACGTGGGAAAATAACGAGAGATTGATTACACGGCGAAGTTCTTCTGTTTCTTTCATTTTTTTTTCTTTCTTCTTTTTTTTTTTTTTTTTTTTTCTTTCTTCATCATATATTCTCTTTTTGACACGTACACACGAAGAGGGATAAATTATTCAACGAAGTATAAGGCTTCGTGTTATCGCGAGTTTATTTATCGTAAGAGAGAGAGAGAGAGAGAGAGAGAGAGAGAAACTATTGCGATAAGATGAGAGAGAGATGAAAGAAGGATAAGTCGGAGAAAAAAGTGAGAGAGAAGAAGAAGAAGAAAGGGGAGGGGGGTGAAGATAGAAGGGAAAAACAATAATGATGTTCAAATATTTGATTTAAATATTTTCACGATGAATTCATCGGCGGAATCACGAGTGACAAGTTGCATGTTATAAAAAATGATAATAATTATAAACGAATTCGTACGACACGAATTATTGTTTTATGATTAATTCTCCTATTTCCCCTCCTATCCCCTTCGCCACTTCTTCTTCAATATCTTCTCCTTTCTTCGTCTGAGTCGTCACAGATATCGTCCTTCAATTAATGTTAATTACGACTTAACGTCAAGCCGATAAGTTTGAGAAGAGACACTTTCGAGAGTCATTACGCGTTCGATGGACAAAATTAGGTCGAGAGATCGAAATCCGAACAAGAAACGAGCTACGGAAAAGAAAAGAAAAGAAAAGAAACGAAACGAACTTCGTTACACTCCTTTTTCGACGTCTTCCGTAACGTTGTCTTTGACGACGGGAAGAAAAAAGGAAAAAAAAAAAAGAAAAGAAAAGAAAGGAGAGAAAGAGAAGAAGAAGAAGAAGAAGAAGAAGAGGAGGAGGAGGAAGAAGAGGTGGAAGAAGAAAAAGAAAAGAAAGAGGAAAAAGACGAGAAAGGTCCATCCAACATTGGCTACTTATTTTTCAAACCTGAACTTTAAAGATCGTTCGCTTTCGAAAAATTTGTAAGAAATCGCGAAGGAAGGACTCTCTCGGTTGTCGATCGAATCGATAATAAGGGAAAAAAGAAAAAGAAAAAAAAAAAAAAAGGCCTGTTCGATCGAGCACGATCCGGCTTTTTGTCGCTTTTGTTTAGCTACAGAATCCGGGTCACCAAGCGGGAGCCCGCACTGATCGCCTCCTATTCGCCGCGTAACTATGAATATTCTATATACATTCGTACATACATATATATATATATATCTCCTTGTATCTTGTACGCGTGCAATAATATCGGATAAAATAAACGATTCGCAAGTCATCCTAGTCGGCGAACGATCTCTCGGCGACTTGATAGTTCTCGCTCTCTTTCTATGGTTTCTTATAATATTTATAAACTAGACGCATACGTACACGAGTTTCATATCGACACTCACTTACTCACTCACTTATTCACTCACACTCTCTCTTTCTCTCTCTCTCTCTGTCTCTGTCTCTTTCTGTCTCTCTCTCTCTCTCACTCTCTTTCTTTTTTTTTTTTTCACGCGAGTAACTGCAGAAAAGAACCGCGTTATATTCCTGCATGGACCTACGACGACGAGATCGATTCATGGATCGCGCCTAGCATCCAAGGTCGATCGCGATCTGCAACCGTGAAATATTATACCATTGTGCCAATTTTTTCTTTTTTATTTTCTTTTTTATTCTTTGCTCCGTTCGATATCATTCAGCTTCTCTCTCTCTCTCTCTCTCTCTCTCTCTCTCTCTCTCTCTCTCTCTCTTTCTCTTTCTCTTAATTATATCTAGGATGATAAGCACGATCGAGCGTATACAGTTTTTCTCTTTCTATGCATCGCAAAAAAATTGGTCCTTATTTCTGATAATTCGTTTTGCCTTGTCAAGTATATATATATATATAAATATTAATAGAAGAAAAATCGAGATTTAGTTCGAACGTTACACGCTTGTTATAATCGATTAATCGAAAAAGTCTAATAGAAAACGTGGACAATTTTCAGAAGGAAAGGTTTAGCCAATGTTATATCTAATTAGAAAAATTAATGGATTCACGAATGACACACATACATGAAAAATAGAAATGGATAGAGTAAGAGAGAAAGAAAAAGAAAGAAAGAAAGAAAGAGAGAGAGAGAGAGAGAGAGAGAGAGAGCTCGATGCAGATATGCACGTGACTACACGGTGCGATATAGTGCAGGGGTGTGCGATACGTGTGCCGACGGTTTGACATCCGCTATACATTCACTATTGCACAAGCGATAGATACCTCCTTGCACGGGTATCGCTGTCTCGTGCAGAGCGAATTCTTCGTTGTACGGGCTTTGCACACGCCTTGGTACACACCCTCGCGAATAGGTGAACATCGGCTTTGCTGATCTTTCTCTTTCTCTCTCTCTCTCTCTCTTTCTCTCTCTCTCAAACTAACCCATATGTAGAGGACGCATGCATGTATCTCTCTCCTCTCTCTCTTTCTTCTTTGCTTCCGTCTATCTTTCTCTCTCTCTCTCTCTCTCTCTCTCTCTCTGTCTCTGTCTTTCTCTCGTTTCTTCTTATTCACCCAAGAAGAGAGATCCAATTTTTTGCAGGTTGAGCTTTAACGCGGAGGTGGCAAAAGATTTATCGGGATAGACAGGGGAATTCTCTCTCATTCCATCTTCCAACATTTATTTCTCAATCGAACGTAAAATAATACAAGTAGGAAGAAACGGAATACAACGCAAAAGTAAAGCGAATGAATGAATGAATGAAATTATTATATTTCAATCGATTAAAATATTACGATGATATGTTTTGAATAGTTTCTCATCATTTTTCTAACCCGTCGAACCTGTCAAGATCATAATACTCGATACGTTTCGAACGTTTTAATGAGACTAATCAACTAACCCGACTTATATATTACTACTTCTCACTTTCATTAACATTTTCTATGTGATATTAAAAGTCGAAAATTTCACCGAGTTACCTTATTGACGTATCTAATGAGTGCCCGGATACCGTTAGAATAGAAATTAGATGAAAAGAGGGTAGATGGAAGATGGAAGAAGAAATAGAAGTAGAAGAAGTTGATCAGGATGATTATCTCTATATCGAAAGTCCATTAACAATTCGGTGTGGCGCGTCCATCAAATTAATTGCGGTTAATTAATGGTTTCTCTAACTCGGCTCGAAAGACAATCCTTTGTTACTTTGGACGTTCGAAATTCATCATTCGGACACCTGCGTTTTAGTTGCGTCTATGATTTAAAAAGGAAGAGAAGGAAATATAAACTTTCCCTTTCGCTTTTATATAGCGATTATTTCAAGTATATATATATGTATGTGTATATATATATATATATATATATATATATATATATATATATATAAAAGAAGAATATTATTAATTGGAAATAGATTAATTATTTCATTCGAACGTATTCCAAAAGAATAATACACACAATCTCTGTGATATCAATTCGAATTAAAAAGAAAAATCAAAATGTGTATCTCTTTCTTTCTTTTTCTAAATTGGCGGTTTTAACAACAATGATAAGGATATCGTTTATTATATATATATATATTTTTTTTTATTATTAATATTCACGTAGACGAGATTTCGTAACACTAACTCGACATAATTAACATCGTCGTAATCAGCCGGTACCATTTTGTACGATTAATCGTTAACTCGCTCGCGTGTCACTAGCTTGGTGGTGTTACACGAACATGATCTACGTTCGATCGGAAATTAATAATTACGGTAATATTCACGGGTGGCACGGCCAATCGCAAGATATCTCATACACACATACGTACATACGAAATTAGACAGGATCGAGGATCGAGAATCGATAATTATTGGATTGAGATCGAAGTTGTTTCGATCTAATAATGTGATCTATATATATATATATTTAAGTTGAATATAACGCCATCGAGAATGTATATCTAAATACATATACACACATTTTTATTAAAACGTGTATAACTTTAACGTAGAACATACATGCTTAATAATTATAATAATGATAATAATAATAATAATATTAATAATAACAACAACACGATATATCCTTTGATATCGGTTTAAAACGTTTCGCATAAAATCTTTACGATTTTTCTTCTATTATTTCTTCTTCTTCTTCTTCTTCTTCTTCTTCTTCCTCCTTACCTAATCTTTTATTACTTCGTAATGATCCTGAAGTGCAACGTTTTCGAGATAATTAATTAATTACATTACGGTATCGAGGATGCAAGCCAGGAGTACGAGGAAAAAAAAAAAAAAGGAAATACAACGGATACAATTTTATTAACATATAAAAGATCAAAACGAGAATACGTAGAAATTGTTTGCTAGTTGTTGTCTTTTTTTTAACGAAAAAGGGAATTGATCGAGCTGAGCGATTATCTTCCTCTTTTTTTTCTTTTTCTTCTGAATTTTTATTATTATTATTATTATTATTATTATTATTATTATTATTATCATCTCGTGCCACCGGTAATAGGCGAAAGAAAGTAGTTCAAACGCGTACTCGTAAAGACTCTTTTCATCATGAAAACGCAAACGCGCAAACGTTTCAATTAATCTCAGCTTGAACAGGTGAAACTATCTTCGTTGGGCAGATTAAAAGAAAAAAAGAAAAAAAAAGAAAAGAAAAAAAAAGAAAAGAAAAGAAAAGAAAAGAAAAGAAAAGAAAGAAAGAAAGAAAAGAAATGAAATATTCATTTTTTTTTTTTCGCGCAATATACATACGTAAATACAGAAATAATAAACTAGACGCTCGATTACAAATCGGAGATGAGAATCTATGTGAATTTATATACTAACACTTGCATCTATATCTTTTCTATGTAAAAATATCCTAGACCCTACTATATTATATATATATATATATATATATATATATATATATATATATTATAATAAAAAAATAATGTGGTACACGAATGAGCAACTCATTTTCCGCGATGAAACGGCCGATCTACATACGACGTGTAAACTTTACGATACTTTCTTTTCGCGAGAGAGGCAAGAAAGAATTTCACGGTCTGAGTTTGCGATAATCTCGAGATCGTATATTTTCTTGGACGTCTTTCCTGGACCCTCCTGTCAGTCTTTCCACCTTCGCTGCATGTACCTATGTATGTACGTACCGTTTGACCAGCTCTTTCTTTCTCTCTCTTTTTCTCTCTCCCTCTCTCTATCTATCTCTTTCTTTTTCATTCGTACACATGTGCGTCACCCTGTACACGTGTCGTCTCTCTCTCTCTCTCTTTCTCTCTCTCTCTCTTTCTTTCTTTCTTTCTTTTTCTCTCTTTCTCTTTCGTTCCGTTTCCGCACGTGAATTTACATAAACCATAAGCAGTAATGCTTCGTGGTAGGTACGGCACTGTGTAACAAGATATATACATACTTATACTACACATTGTAAGGAAATCAGATCTTTACATACGAGGAAGGAATGGATAAGGACATACACACACACACACACACACACACGGAATCTCTCTCAATCGATTCCTACGATAAGAATTATTTCTATTTTTTGAGAAATCTTCAAAATTTAACAAGAAATCGAATTAAAAAAGGGATGAATAAAATGATAGAAAGAAAGAAAGAAAGAAAGAACAAAAAAAAAAAAAAACGCACGCACACACACAAGAAAGAAAAAAGGGTAGAAGAAAACGATAAAAGAAAGATGGAAATGTTGTATACGAAGGTGTCGAACATGAGAGTATTTAACCCACGCCAAAAGTCTTACAACGACAATTATTTCCTCCCACTTGGGTCCGGTCCATTATCTAGTCCCTAAATCGGGTACACGTTCGGTCTTAAATCAGATCGTTCTACGTAGAGTCAGGAGGAGGACAAGTATCGCGAATCGTTCTTCCTACGTGGTAAACGTAGCGACGAGGAACACCGTTTCCCTTTTATTTCCTCTCGATATCCTCGAGACGAAGAAGAGGACGAAGAAAAGGACGAAGAAGACGAGATTCGAGACTCTTCCTACGAGAGAAAGAGAATAAGAAAAGTGAGATAGATAGATATATAGAAAGAAAGAGAGAGAGAGAGAGAGAGAGAGAAATAGATAGGTAGATAAAGAGAGAGAGAGAGAGAGGTGTGTGTCAGTGGGTGTAATAGAGTGAGGTAAAGTTGAGATCCGATTTATAAAAGCCACGATGCAAGCAAGCAAGCAAGCAAGCAAGCAAGCAAGCAAGGGAGTGTAACGGCTTCAAGGACGAGCGTACACACCCGACTCTCTCAGGAAACTGCTAACCGACATCCGCGCGAGGACACACGCGCCTGTGCATCTGGTCGGTACGAGGTGTTCTCCGTTGTAACGCATCGCAAAAACCAGTTATCTCTTTCTATTTCTTCTTCTTCTTCTTCTTTTTCTTCTTCTTCTTCGTCTTTTTCTTTTTCTTCTTCTCTTTTCCTTTAGACTTGAGTAGTCCACGAGAAAAGTGAGAGACAAGAAGAAAAAAAGAAGCTCGTCGAAGACCTTCGTTGAAGGATGAACACGGAAAAGGATTCAATCTCCCCTAAAATTAAATTAAAAGAAAGAAAAAAAAAACAAAAGAAAAGAAAAGAAAAAAAAGATACATGACTTCTCTCGTTATTATAAAAGTAAGAAGAAGATAAAAACAATATCGATGGACATCGATTGGAGATTCATAACGGATAAGTAATTTGCACCTTCGTCTCTGGTATTATCTTTCTCTCTCTCTATCTCTCTCTGTTTAGAAAAAAGAAAAAAAAAAAGGACAAAGAGAACGACAAAGGACGAGCATGACTATGACTATGACTATGACTATGACGAGAGGACGTTTTCACTCTCGCCAAGGCCTCTCTTCGAATAACCGCAGACGAATAGTTTTGAAATGAGAGCCCTGACTCGATACATCGAACTTCTGACTCGAGTGTATCATTGCTATTATCCATTTTTTCTTCTTTCCTTTTCTCCCTCTACCCTCCTTCCAAACCACGTTCCGAGAAATCGCTTCTTAAAAAGACAGCGCATTTAATCGCATCCATTTATTTACTTACATACTTACTTACTTGCAAATAAAAACAATCTATGGAATTAGATACATATATTCCTCGATCGTATACAAATTTTGTAAATTAATGATTGAATAGTCAAAAAAAAAAAAAAAAAAAAAAAAAAAGAAAAAGAAAATATTGAATTATTAATTGATTTATACAAAAGAGAGAAAGAGATAGAGAGATAGAGAGAGAGAGAGAGAGAGAGAGAGAGAGAGAAAGAGATAGTTGTCGGTTTGCTGGCTTTTTGTAAGTCCTGTCAAAACATTTTACGGTGTCTCGCGGCTTCTTAATGGGCTGCTAACGATAACGTAAATCATGACTCGATGATCGTCGGGAAAACTAATGACCGAGCTTATCGTCGGTTTCTTCTCGATACGTCGGTCAATTATATTCTCGCGAGGGTTCGCGCCGAGAATCAACCGGAGGGGAGGGAAAAAGTTTTGACAGGATCGATGACTAAATCGTATAACGTAAAGGCGAGTCAATAATTTTACCGGCACGTGGCGTTCGCGTGGAGAAGATCGACGGCTCCTGCTCTGGTCCATGGATAACGATCTTAAAGAAGAATGAAGGTGGTGGACCCAGAGAAAATCGCACGAAAGAAATCATCGAAAGAAAGAGAGAGGAGAAAGGTAAGAGGATAAGACGAGAGAGAGAGAGAGAGAGAGAGAGAGAAGGGATGGGGAAGGGGAGGGGGAGGGAATGGGCAAGGAGGGGAGGAAGCAGGAGAAATGAGGCTTACTTTCGTCTCCTTCCCATTCGTGCCAATTCGAATTCATTTATGCGATATATATCTATATACATATATCGACACGACACCATCTTAAAGGATGACGAATCGTACACAGCAGCTTCTTTCGTTTGTTCGTTCGTTCGATTCAACAAAGAAAAAAAAAAAAAAAAAAAAAGAAAAGAAAAAAGAATGAAGCAAAATCGATTAAAATAATGACGATTGAATTGTAACAATGATAATGAAATTGGCCATAATAAATAGATTTTAAAGGGATCGAATACTTCTTATTTATCTTCTTTTTCCTTTTCTCTTTTTGTTCGAGAATTATCGAGAAAAAAAAAAAAAAGAAAAGAAAAGAAAAAAAAGTAATATCCAAGAAGCAATTGTATACGAACGAAAAGAAAAAAAGAAGAAAGCAAAAAAAGAATCGTATAAGCTAGGCCAACTTCATTATCACCGGTGTAATTAGCGAAACGAATTACGAAGGATACACTAACGTTATATTTTGAAGGTAATACGATGAACATGCGAAAGCGAACGAGAAAGAGAGAGAAAGAGAGAGAGAGAGAGAGAGAAAAAAAGAAAGAGAGAGAGAGAGAGAGAGAGAGAGAGAGAGAAAGAAGGGGGGAGAGAGAGAGAGAAAATCGACCTTGTTTCTTTTTGCTTCTGTTCGTCTCTTTGAGAAGAAAGGAAGAATATAAAAAAAAAATACATAAATAAAAAAAGAAAAGAAAAATAAATAAATAAAAAAAACAAGAACAAGTTGTTTTTAGATCTATCGGATCAAGTTGTTAAAGGATCCGAACTTGTTCGCTCGCTCAATGATTAACAGCTCCGATCTTCTCTTTTAATTACTTACCGCGCAAAAGAAATTATCTTATCCAATATGCTAACTGAATCGAAACGATGCTCTATGTCGACATACTCCGGTTGTTATCTGTACAGACAGAGGAAAAAAAAGAAAAAAAAAAAAATGAACCGGACGTGTTGTCCATGAACAAGAAGATTCTGTGTGCATCGATTTTCTCTCTCAAATCTTAAACATTAATATATCCTTATAATCCAAGTTTTATAATTCGTATTTCATTATATTTCCTTTTTACAAGCTCATTTCTGATTCATAATTATATAATTTTTTCACAAATAAAAATTTTAAAAAGGACTAAAACCAATAATTAACCATGCGAATTTTGATTGAATTTAGAAAGCTATATTATTACTGACACAACCAGTTCTTAAATTAGATCAAGTTAAAATAATTATTTGATCGTAAATAAGACATCGATTGCTCTTTAATATTAAGATATTACTATTTTATTACCTTAAAACACCTATTATATAAAATCATATTATTATTGTATATCTGTTAATATTATATATATATATATTTATTATATATAATTTTATATATATATATATATATATAATTTAAAAAAAAAACGAAATCAACCGTGAAACGAAAAAAAAATTTTGTTCTAATCGATTATCGAGATCAGATGAAAATTTATGAATCTGTTTGACGTCAATCTACCTAACTACCTACCTACCTAACTAAAAGAAAGAGAACCCATTAATCATTTTTTTGAAACTCTATACCTAACACAAATATCTATATATCTACTGATGTGTAATATATTATATTTAATCGAATATTAAAAATAGAATTATATAAAGATTATATATTATATCTTATTAAATATTATTAAGAATATAATAAACAATAGAAATAATTTTATCTTGTGTTAAATTAAAGATTGTCCAATTTGTTTGTTTCTTTTTTTTTTTTTTTCTTGCATTATATATATATATAAATCTCATTATATATATCTTTGGATAATTTAAATGGCACCTGTAAACATAAAACATCTGAAACATTTTATAATTAAATAAAAAGTGATCGTAATAAACTGCAAATTTTATATTATAAATCAACAGTCACCTGTAAAAATAAAAACATTTTAATCATTTTATAATTAAACAAATAAAAAATAATATTCGATCATTATGTATAAATATATCAGCAAAGTCACCTGTGAAAATAAAACGTCTGAAATACTTTGATATTATATAAAAGTAATCAAACAATTAATATGCAAGTTTCATATAAAATAATCTTATGTTAAAAATATAAGGTATTAAATAATTTAAATATTTTCTTTCTATTTTTAATGGATGTTTTAATAAAATAACAAGATCACGATCAATATCGTTTAACTAAATATAATCTATCCGTCACTAAGGGGTTTGTCTTCTTCTTGTTCATTTGTTGATAGATCAAAGTAGATCGCGATTAAATAGACTAAGCACGAAGATAGCAATGGCGTCTAACATAGACCACACATCGCATACTTTTCTTCAACGAAATCGGATAAATTAATGCCCGATTTCACCACCACTACTGTTTGCTACTCGCAATCGAGCAAATACGAAGAGCTAATTAATTGCACTGTTAATTAAACGACTCTATACGATGAAACAAGAAGACCCTGGCCTGATATAAAATAATGAAAAATTCACAAGGTAGAAAAAAGAAACGATACACACATGTAGGATAAACCCCCTGCGCCCTCTCCGCATACACACATACATACATACATACATACATACATACACACATACACACATACACACACACACACACACACTCGTAAATAAAATCAAAAGATTCTAATTATGATCACTTTTGCTCGTTTAAGATCAAATTATAGCTACGAATTAGAACCAATCGTCGATATAAAAACCTTTCATTTTCGAACCCTATGGGAAAACTAAAATTTAAAAAGGAAAAACTTGAAATTTTTTTCACTTACTACTTAAGAAGTTCTGCGATGGCTCCGAAACACTCGTCCTACACCTCCTTCCCCCTGATGACGTAGGTCTAACGATGTCGTGAAATTTGATTGTAATTATCGTTGCATCGATGAAATCGTTGATCGATCTATAATAAAGAAAAAAAGAAAAAAAAAAAGATTAATTATATGCACAATATCAAATATGTTAGATGAATGAAAATAATTAAAAAAAAAAAAAAATGATTTAAACAACGAGAATTAATGATTAGAATAAATTAAAATGTTTTGTAATTTCATTAAATATATGTACTTACATGTGATTGTATCCAAGCGAGATTTTACATTCAGGCTGATAATTAGATGAAAGGGATGAATTTTTTAATTTATATTTTCGACCATTATACGATATTTTTCACAATACTATGATTCTAATTAATGTGACGAACAAATTATTTTAACAAAAATGTTATACATTGTACAACTTTATAATGAATGAATGAATGAATTAATTAATTAATTAATCAATATTTTATAATGTATCAAACGTCAGCCATTAGCTCGGTAGTACTTGCGTTGAACTATAAAAAATATATGAACACCGAAAGCAATACCGATTACCAGATCTCACCACATGGAGGTTGCTGCGTATGGAGATCCATTTATTACATACTATACAAAAAAATATATATATATATGTATATGAAAAATTTCATATAATACAAGATATAATATATATAAAAAAAATTATATTTCTGCGATTAAATTTTGATTAAAGGAACAAATCGCAATGTATAACAATATTTAATAATCTTCTTGATCATGAGAATATTTATATTAAAATATTCATCTATCTCGCATGAAAGTCGAATTTGTGAATTTGTCATAATGATCTAACTACTAATAAAAAACTAATCTATCTCCGACAATGTTTTTTTTTTCTTTTTTTTTTATAATATATATATATATATATATATATATATATATATATATATATTATAAAATGTATAAAAATTAAATATTAAATAATAATTTATTAATTATTAAATATTAAAATACTAAATAAAAATAATGAATTATTAAAATGTGCGAAACGCACAAGATATGTACGAACTATGATAAATGTATTCCAGTAATTAATGTAGAAAATTCGAGAAAATAAACAGGTTCGCATAAGTCTGAACTACCGTATACACGTATTACGTATAAAATATTGCGTGTACTTACTTACGTGTGTTAAAACTAGATTGACAGTGGCCTTGAGCCGAGCTCGAAGATCGATTGTTTTCATTCCTTTTTCGTCCTTTATTGTTTTCATTTCTTACGAAAAAATTTCCTGGAAATTTATATATCGTCCCAATGTATAAATATAGTATGTATTGTTTACCTAGCTCTCTCTCTCTCTCTCTCCCTCTCTTTCTCTCTCTCTTTCTCTCTCTCTGTTTCTATATTTGCTTTAAGATATAAACATACGTTTTATATATAAAACAGCAACATATTAATTTCAATGTATTGAATTTTTCTAAATAATTATATATAAAATTATTTTAAACTGGAAAAAATTTACAAATGTATCAACAGTGTGTAATCTATATGTGTATATGTGTATATGGATGTGTATGTGCGTCGTGCGTGTGTATGTGTATTTGTGTGTATATATACACACATATATATATATATATATATATATACATATATAAAAGACAAATATAATAAAAAAATTCGATTTATCTAATTAATGAAAAATTATAAATCGTGACATTGTAAAAAGCGAAGAAAGTAACGATATCATAGGAAATAATATTGAAAGAAATTATGAAAAAGTTATTACGTACTATCTTTCGAAGGTTATCCCCAAAACGAAGATTTGATTTTCGTGAATATCTATCGAACGACATGAAGGTTTAACTTGCGAACAACACATATTAGAGAACGCGTTTTAAGGAATAATTTGATATATAATAGAAAGGTGTACGTTTAAAAAAAGATATACTAATTTTCTTTAATGACGGAGGACGAAGAGCGACCGTGCGAACTGTCTCGAGAAACGAACACAAAATGGCGTCGAAATTACGTCACAAAGAATATATGAACATCGTGTCATTTTTTTTTTTAATACACGTCGTCAATGACGAAATTGAATTTTCTTCTCAAAAAGTTTTTGTTTTCTTTTTTTTTTTGCTTTAAGTATAATAAAGTACGACATAACGTATATAAACAATTGAAAATATAAATTATTAATAAGTAATTATTATTGTCTAATTAAGTAAAATAATTAATATAACCTATGAAATTAATATGTACGTATATCCTCAAGGCTAAGCGTACGAATATTTCGTATTACGTAATATATATCACACAATATCTTTTCCACTTCGAAGTTCTTAATTTCTTATAACGATTAATACCAAAATGAAATATCATTTTATTATCACGTTAATAAATGCATAATCGAATATTATTCTACGATCGCAAAAATTATTCTTAAGTATTAACAACTTGTTTCTGATTGGACTCAATTAAAATGCGATGAAATAATTCCCTCTGATTGGATAAATCCGAGGAAGAAGAAGAATGAATTGGCCAATCAAAAGCAACGAAGGAAAAATATCCTGTATTGTCAATTACGTCAATGAATACGATAAATCGTATTTAGATTTTCTACGTCGAATTTCTATAATATATCTTAAGAATATAAATTCGTTTTTTTTTTGTGTGCGTATGTACATATATTATTTACGAAGAAGTGAAAAAAAAAAAAAGAAAGAGAGAGAGAAGAAAAAAATAAGATTGTATCGAGTGCATTGAACTTCGCAGATATTTACATAAGTACGTATGTTTAACAAAATCGAACATAGCCTATAAAATTTCTAAAACATTATTAAAATGGAATAATATGAAAGATATATGTATGTATCGTGAATGTTAGCTATGTAAGTGTGACGTGTGAAAGTTCCTATGAATATCTATTAATATATATTAATCTATACTTTCGATATTATTTCGATATATGTAATTGTATACATATATGTAAATCATTATAAAACAATAATGAGTTTTACAGATGCTTTGCATGTGTTGAATTATAATTTAGATGAACTATAGTTTATAATTTGAAATGTTTATTAATACATTATTAATATAGAATAGTTAAATAGATCACTTATACATGCGTCTGTGTGTGTGTGTGTGTGTGATATAATACGTAAGATATATATGTATATAAAATGAGTATATATATATATATATATATATATATATAACTAATTTCGTTAAAATTAATTGCGTAGATATGTATATATATGTACGTATCTGAAGAAACAGCAAGCTTGAACGAATCTGGAATTAATTAATAAATTCCTGTGAATTAATTAATAAGAGCTAGTGTGAGAATGATTAATCAATGACGCCAGATCACTGTTAAAATAGAAAAGTATGTATAAATTATTTATTGATACTCACTCATCGGAGTACGGAAGACGACTGACCCGATGATAACAGTCAAAGTTAGTTTTGTTTCTATCGTACCGAGAGTATGTTTTTGTTGACATATCACGTAACCAATGATCTTCTAAATGTAAAGTTGAATCTAAGAGATAATATAAAATGTATATTATGATTAAAATGTATTACGTGTCGTTTAATGTTTAAACGAATTTATTATAATTTATTAAAACGATTAATTCATTTAATTAAACGTACTTTTATATTATTTAAATAAATCTAATTCTTAAGAAAAATATTTCATTTTGAAATCGTCGAGATACAAAAGAGAATTTGAATTTAATTAATTAATTTTATCGGATTTATTTATCGAATTTTAAGAGCTTTCTATCGTTTAATTGATTGTATTAATTTTTAAATAATAATTAAATGTAAAACTTCGTTTATATTATAAATTGTTTAATTTGTAAAAAGGCCGTTCTTTTCAAATTTAATCGTATCGATATATTAAATTAAAATTATTTTATATTTCAAGCTTGTATAACGTTAATACTAATGTATAATAAAATGCTAATAAATAAAATACTTATGTATTTTATTATTATGTTTATCTACAATAAACATATGATTATTGTAGATATATATATATCGATATTTTATTTGATGCTTCGAGATGAACGTAAAGTACATAGAACAAGATCAGATTCGATTTAATTTAATCATTAATAATTATATCCAAAAATGCATATCTCATCGTTACTCTATACAAATAAATAAATAAATAAATAAATAGATAAATAAAAAAAGGAGAAGTTAAAAGTTAGAAAAGAGACGAAATCGAACGAAGAGGAAGAGCATATGGAAGAAGATAAAAAGATAAAGTAAAAATTAAAAAAAAAAAAAAAAGAAGAAAAAAAAAAAAGAAACAAACGAAAGAGGATCGGGATCGATGTAAGGATCGAAGGAGAATATATATCGACGCCAATAAAGGATCGATAACGATATAAATCGAGATATACGGATGGGTACACGGGCGGTACTTGTACACAGAGGATCTAACATGAGCGGCCGCTTATTATGAACCGGAGGAACGGGCCGTGGTTCGTGCAGGGTCGTATCATGGGTGGTCTGTCTGTATGCTAATCCAAGTTCCTGTGTCGTCTCTCTCTTTCCGAACGACAGCTTGCTTTCATCAAATATGTACCTATTTCTCCTATTGGTATAGAAACATTATTTATATATTAACTTATAGAATTAATATATGCATATATATATATATATATATATATATATATATATATATATATATATATAGAAAGAAAAAGAGAGAAAGATGGAGACAAATCTTTCGTCTAAATCATTTGTTCTTTTATCAAAAAATTATATATATATATATATATTGTAAATCAAGAAAAAATACGTAAATACATATACCTATACATAAATATATATACATATATATGTATGTATGTATGAATATTACAGTAGAATAGGAGAGTCTAGCGAGTACGAGAAAGTCAGTAGGATTTTATTATCGAGAATGATCGTAAGAGGTGGAGAGAAATATATATATATATATATATTTCTCTTTTTCTCTTCCTCTTCTTACTCTTCTTTTCAATGTAACTCTTTTCTTTTCTTTTTTTCGTTTTTGTATTTTTTTTTTTTTATTTCTTTTTTTTTTTTTTTATCGTTCTCCAAGGAATATCGTTCAAATTCGCCGCATTTGGTAGGCGAAAGAGATTCTTATTACGTTAGCTTTACGTTTCCTCCGTTTAGAATCCTAGAAGACTTCAACGCGATCTACTATGTAAGTACTTACGTGAGTATTCACATTTGGTATAGTTTATTATAGCTAGATTTATATATATATATATAGTAAACATCGCGATGAAGTTTTATATGTTCCAAATGTACGGGAATATTATTTGAAATGTTTCACAGGTTACTTAGATACATACATGCATAGATACACATATATATGCATTACCTATAGGGTGAGACCAATTTTGGTAGGAAGAGACGATAATGGTGTATTAGGTTCTGCTATGTTTACTGTTTTACGTGTGTATGTATTACTATTAAATCCCTGGAGTTTTCTTCTAGTGTAGAACTAATACACATAGAGTTGATCGGACCTCTCGGTACATCGGTGTTTCCTGAATGCGCGTTCTCGCTCTCCTTACTGTTACGTAAGGTAGGCGTTTAAATGCAAATTCCAGGCCGATGGGAGACGGCGTTTCCAGCAAAAGAGAAGCAACACGGGGCCGGTCGGCTGGTTCTCTAACGTTCCGTTTTCCTCTTTGCGCGGTCCCGCTTTAAACTCAGCACCAGAAGTCATGGAAAAGAATGTCGCCCTAAGCTATATACCTACTAGCGCGTGATTTCGAAAGGTACGTATGTACGTACATACACATATAGATTACATTCGTATATACATATATATATATATATATATATATACATAGATACAAACATACATACACACATACACATATATATGTATATATATAGGTAAGTGAGTACGAACGTAGTAAGTAACTAAGTACGTGTACCTCCGTATGGTACCTCCTACCGATACAATCCTGTTCGATCTCGTTACTCGGAAAAATCGAGTTAATCGACGACTTCATCGGGTCAACGCCGGTGAGTTTCACCGTTTGAAACGATTTTGCCTTCTATTCTATCTCTTTTCTTCTTATTTCTCTCTCCTCCTTCAATGATCCAACGAGGAGACCGAAATACTATATTACGGAAGCGTTTCGTTATCAACCAGTTTATGCGGACGTTTTAAAAAAAGGTTTAAGAAAAAGAATAACGAGAGAAAAAAAAAAAGAAGAAGAAGAAGAAGAAGAAGAAAAAAGAACAAAAGACAAGAAGAAAGAAGAAGAGGAAAAAAAGTGAAACAGAAAAATAAAAGAAAAGATAATTATCGAGTCAAATCGAAGAAAAATGTATCGATACGTATGATCGTATTTAACGATATTTATTTTTCGTTTTTAATAAATTTATGTCTCCGATGATCTTTTAGAATGATCCATCCTTCTTAATTTATATCGAAATGATATTGATTTCTTCTTGTCAATATTAACGATGATCTCATATTAATTAAATATCTTGTATCGAAGAGAAAGGGTGAGAAACGTGGGGTAAAGCGTCGAGGAGTAACTTAAGGAACGCGGAAGAACAAGAGAGGGAAGATTCTCTTTCTCTTTCTATCTCTATCTTTCTCTCTCTCTCTCTTTCTTTAATATCCTTCATCTCTTTCTTTCTCTTACCTTATCATCCTTAAAGATAAACTATGAGAATAAATTGATCGAAAGATTGATATCATTCTTTTCAAATGATTTAAATTATATAATTTAAAGAAATATTGATATAATTAATGTATATGAATTTAATTATTTCTTTATAATAATATATTTATACGAAGGTTAAATATCAAAGATAGAATAAAAAAAAATATATATATATAAAGAGAGAGAGAAAGAGAAAGAGAGAGAGGAAGATTCGTTCGTGTATTTTTCAGAAATAAGAGAAAGAGATAGCGTGTGCATGCGTGTGTGTGCGTGTGCGTGAGTGAATGTGCGTGTACTCTAGTTTTTTTTCTTTTTTTGTTGTTTTTTATAAAAGAGAAAAAGGGAATTCTCCGAGGGCGGAGATAGTGAGTCAGACGTGAACTCTGATTTTTCAAGTCTGTGGCCCGGTAATCGAGAGTCTGGCGATAATTTCGAGTGGTCAAGAAAAAGGAAAAGAAAATAAAAAAAAAAAAAAAACGAGAAACGCAAAGAAAAAAAAAATGAAATGAAAAAGATATTAAAAAATCAAAAAGAAAATTAAAACAGAAAATGAAAAGAAAGATAAAGAAAAAATCATCGGCCCACCAGAACAAGACTCTACAAGCAGCAGCAGCAGCAGCAGCAGCAGCTGTTCGTGCGCACGCAAACTTGAACACATGAGCGCACGTGTGTAGGTAGACGCCTTGGTACACGAAGTCGGTTTTCGATATCGAAAGCCTCTGACACAGCTCGTAATGTCTCCGGTAATGCGACCGATCCTGGACTACGGAGGATGCTAGAGAGTAAAGGAAAAATGATCTCGACGTATTGTGTGGGTGGGAAGACGATAGTATTTATCTCCGTGGTGTCTCCGTTTCTTTTTTATTTTTATTCCTTTTTGTTTTGTTCCTGTTGTTCGTTGATTTGTTTCTTTCTTTCTTTCTTTCTTTCTATATATCTTCTTTCTTTTTTTTATTACTATAGGAAAGATCGACTTACCGTTTCGATATCAACGCCCGTGTATTACACCCCCTCTTCGTTTGTTATCATCACAAAAAGAGAGAGAGAGAGAGAGAGAGAGTGCACTTTGTTTCCACCAAATGATATCTTTCTTCTGGTTTTTTCTTTTTTTCTTTTTTTCTTTTTTCTCTACAAACGATTCTCCAGACAAATCTTTTTCAAATCATCTCTTTTTTTCTTTCTTTTCGATTGAAATTTTTTTATATAAAGAAATTATTAAAGAGAAAGAGGGAGAGAGAGAGAGAAAGAGAGAGACGTGATTAGAGAAAGGATTAAGATTAATCGATAATAAATCTATTCTTCTCTCTTGAAATGTTAAACGATTTTTTGTACTATTAAAAAAGTAGAAAAGCAAAAGGCAAAAAAAAAAAAAAAAAGAAAAGAAAAAATAAAATAAAATATATCGAGCGACCTAAATTCGTTCTAATCCTATAGTTTGAAAGCAACATTAGCGAACCTATTATTCTTTGCCATTGGTATCTCAAAGAATGAGATAGAAAAGGCGCGTGTTACGCCATAACACTTAATGACGCTTACCGGTGAAGAAAAGTATGATCGTACGCGATAATCAGTAGGTAGGAAGTTTATTCTTTTTTTATGTTATGTTTTGTTTTCTCTTCCTTTATCCTTTTATTTTTATTTTTATTTTCTTTTTCCTTTTCTTTTTCTTCTTAGGATCGAACTATTAAAAGATTCTTTACGACTGACCAAACAGATATATATATATATATATATTCTTTTTCTTTCTTTTTCTTTTCTTTCTTTTCCTTCTTCTTTTTAAACTTTTCACATTGTCGTGTACAATTTCTCAAAAAAAAAAAAAAAAATAATAATAAAAAAGAAAAAAAAAAGGAAAATAAAAAAAATCACTTCATCGCACGTCGATTATTAACTTTTTCTTTTCTTTTTTTTTTTTTTTTTTTTTTTTTTTTTTTTTAATCTAATCTTATAACATCTTATATTATCTTATCTTCGACTCCGATTATAATATCTTCGACAAAGATCAACTAAAGGAAAGATAGAGAGAGAGAGAGAGAGAGAAAGAGAAAAAGAGAAGGAGATAAACAAAAAAAAAAAAGTTAGCCGGCCATTATCTTACATTCTTTCCGCAAATCTAAACAATCCGAAAGCAATCTGATTTCATTTTAACGAGGCAACTTATCGTTTATCATACCATTTCTGAGAGTATCATAAAAGCGGCTCGGCATCTCTCGGACCACGTCACTGTCGCTTTTAACGAAGGCGACGTGCTGAGCCTGGCGTGCCGTTGACTGCGTCGGCTGTCGGAAGCAGCGAACTACCGCATCCGTTACTACGATGCATCGGGCACGTGCCGTGCCTGCACATTCACTTGCTCGGAATAAGAAAGAGAAAGAGAAAGAGAAAGAGAGAGAGAGAGAGAGAAAGAGAAAGAGAGAGAGGGACAGAGAGAGAAAGAGACTCTCTCAGCGAGCAAGGAACTTCGACGGTTCGTTACGAACAAACCCAAACGAATCCTTAACGATCACCGTTGGTAAATCTGCACCGTAAAATTCTGCTCTAATTTTTCTTACTACCCTTGTCCAGAATATCTAATACATGCTTATGACGATATTAGAGCTAAATCATCGATTCGTTTCCCATGATCTCTCGAGAAAGTTAATAAGAAGTTATCCCCTGTTGTCCGAATGAGGACAATATACATTCTCCGTTCCTCCGTTCATTCTTTTTTCCTTTTTCTTTTTTCCTTCTTGTTAAATAATAAAATGTTCCTTTTTCTAATTATCGTTATAATTATTATTATCATTATTATTATTATTATTATTATTATTATTATTATTATTATTATTATTATTATTACTCGTAGGAAATATTTACCTAGTTCCGACGTTCCAACGAACGACAACGTTCAAATTAAAGGCCATTACCGGACGCGACTTTACTTTTTCTTCTTGTCTTGAAATATCCTTAGTTACATAGATATTCAGATATTACAAGGGAACGCTTAATGATCCGTGGAAAAAAGTTTAAGAGAACGTTGTTCCCTCTCTCTCTCTCTCTCTTTCTCTTTCTTTCTTTCTTTGCCTCTCTCTCTCTCTCTCTTTCTCTTTTCTTTGTTCTTTTCGTCTCTTTCTATATTTCTCGCATGACATTATGAAATTTACACAAGACACCTCAGATTAGCTCGACTTCGCGCCAACTCATAACGCTCTCCGGTCAGTCCGGTATTTCTAAAGGATTCTAAGAATGAACGTTGGTATGCGCTAGAAATGATTCGTATACAAAGGATCTCCTGTAGAGTCCTAGAGAGAAACGTGATTCTAGTAACAGTGAGCGTAGGAGATAGATAGATAGATAGATAGATAGATAGATAGAAAGAAAGAGAGAGAGAGAGAGAGAGAGAGAGATAAGCGTTCTTGAAATTACCGTACAAATTGCTTAGCAAGTCGAAACCAACTTCAAACTCCCTTCCGGTACTTATCGCTTGTAACTTTGCGCAAGCGAAAAGTCCACTATGGATTCGATCGATCGATCGATGGGATCAATGGATCGATGGATGGAACGATCGATCGACGATCTTGTCGAATGCTATTGGTCGTCTTGTAATACGACTTCGTGGTATCCCTGCTAATCTTCTAATCTTGTTTCTCTGTTATTCTTGTGAAATCGAACGATAACTCTTTCTATTCTTTTTCTTATTTTCTTTTTTTTTCTTTCTTTCTTTCTTTTTTTTTTTTTTCGTTTTTTATTCTTTTTTTTTTTTTCTCTTATTCTTCTATTACGTTAGAATATCACAAATGCCTTGTAAAAAATTCTCAGATTAGTATAATCCATTTAACATTGAGAATATATCGTGCGTTATATTATTATATGAATATTTTGAATTGGACAAATCGTTCCATCGAACACGAAAAGAGAGATCGATACCTTTGATTAGAAACTCTTACACAATACATAACTCAATCGAGGCGAAAGATCCCAGTTAATTAGAAACTCAATCGTACGATCCGAATGATTCGAGTACCTACATATATATATATATATATATATATATATATATATATATATATATATATAATCATTATCCGAACATCATCGAGTTAATTATGTCTCTAAATTAAATAGAACAGATAAATAAGAAGTTCTTCTATCGCAATTATATTTTATATATATATATATATATATATATATATATATATATATAAAAAATCGAAAGTTCTACTTTCACGTTAAGTCGACGATCCCTTTACATATATACGTGATATCTCAAAATAAATGAAAAGTGTCAAAATAACATTATATCGACGATGTTTGTATGTGTACTTATCTATCCTGTGATACGATTCTCGAATCGAGTTGTCCGTTTCGGATCGATACTATCTAGATCGCAGTCCATTCGTTCCGGTGTGGTATTACAAATCGACGATGGCAAAAGCGTTACCGATCGAAAGTTCCTATCCTCCGGCAAAGCGAGTACTGCGTTACGTAGGAAGCTGTACACATAGATACACACACACACATACACACATTCTCTCTCTCTCTCTCTCACACACACACACATACATATATATATATATATACTCGTAAAAGAAAATCAAGCTCGACGAGGATCCATTTAGAATCTAGTTCGATAGAGAACCTAAAGGAGTCGTAGTCCGAAAGCGATCGAAAGCATTTCCTGAGATACTTTCCGCTTCGTGATACACTTCTAAACGCTTCTCCTAAGCAAACCTTATAGACGTTTCTATGCGTGTCTGTATGCGTGTATACGCGGACAGGGCGCGTGGCCGGTCAGCAGAGCATTCGCATTACTTTCACTCGATCCTGTTTGCTCCCTCTCGAGAACGTTCGTTATCCCTCTTTTCCCTCTAAGAACTTCGAGGTCTCTCTCTCTCTCTCTCTCTCTCTCTCTCTCTCTTTTTCTCTCCTCTTCCTACTCCTCCTCCTCCTTCTCCTCCTTCTTCTTCTCCTCCTCCTCCTCCTCCTCCTCCTCCTCCTACTCCTTCTCCTTCTTTTCCTTCTCTTGTAAGTACTTACTTACTTACCTTCTCGTTCGTTCCGATTAACGGTGGTGGTTGTCGGCGTGGCACGTTCTATCCCTTCTCTCTCTCTCTCTCTCTCTCTTTTTTTTCTTTTCTTTTCTTTTCTTTTTTCCTTCTTTCTCTTTTTAATCTTCTTCCTTTTTCTTCTCTCTCTCTTTCTTTCTCTTTCTCTTTCTCTTTCTCTCGCAGATGGTCCAATCTTAATGGTAATTAAGCAGCGTTTTACTCTTCCTCTCTAAATCGACCGCACACAGAAAGACGCGGAACTCGATTCCTTTCGGTCTCTTCGTTTCACTATCAATTCCCAATGGACTATTTTCTCTATTTCAATTTCTATTTCTATTTGTTCCTTCATCAAGACTCAGTGACGTGCGAGACAGTTGCTTTATCATCTAACCATGGGATTCCCACTTTTATTACGTCTCGTCATTAATGTTATATGATAATAAATTTTATAAGGTATGAAAATAAATTTGCAAGATGAGAAGAGAAAGAGAACTATCTCGAAGATTTTCTTCTTCTTTTTTTTTTGTTTTGCTTCTTATTTTTTTTTCTCTCTTCTTCCTTTGTTTTTCTTTTTACAGTCCTTCTTCTTTTTGTTTTGTTTTGTTTTGTTTGCTTTTCTTTTTCTTTTTCTCATAAATGAAAGTTCGAAGAAATTAGAATAATCGAGGATAATTTGATTGCGAAACAAGCATTGAAATCGATAGTTAGACTCCGATAAATAGACTCGAAATTTCTTTTTTGTAATTCATGATTCTACCGAGTGCAAATCGCTTTAGAAATGGTAGTACTTACGTATCATCGATTACAAGATAAACGATCGATTTCTCGATTCACTGACCGTATCCTAGACGGTGTGAACGCCGCAAAAGACGACATTCTCTTCTATCTCTTTCTCGACCGATATGTATTACTATCATTCCCGGCATGGTCACATCATTATCAAAAAGATATCCAACGATGATATTATTATTAGTACTATTATTATTAATGAACGATGAAATCTATAACACTAACAATCGATGTTTCTTTTTAGCTATTATTAAAAAAAAAAAAAAATTATCAAACGCAAAAATAATATTTCTAAGTCGGTACACACCAACACAATGGAAGTGTTATTAATCGTGTTTTACACATCCATCCAAAAAAAAAAAAAAAAGAGAAAAAAAGAATAAGAAAATAAACCAAAAAAAAAAAAAAAATAAGGAGAAAATAAAAGAACTAAACGAAACAAAAAGATGAATAAAATAAAATAAAATAAAAAATAATTCTTTTAACGGGAAAATAAAATAAGTAGAGACGTCGTTGTAAAAACAGAGAAGTAGCATATATCCGTAATAATGGCGTGTCTCTCCCGCATGCTAGCCATACGGGAGTGCGTTCGCTCGATGCTTCTATATATAGGAAACGAGAACAAGGTTTTCATCCTCGATATATCCTGGTAAGCTGCCGCGCGAAATCGTAGACATTCCTTGCCGATCGACGGCGAATTGCCAATGAAACAACACCCCGCGGCTTCCTGAGCTAACAAACTCCAAATCAGTGTCGCCTTTGGTGCCGCTAACATAAACCAATCGACACAAGTTTTCTGGTTCCCTTTCGAATTCGTCTTCTTATGTCTCGAACACCTTCCTTAATTCTGTTCGAATTAAGAAAGAGAGAGAGAGAGACATAAAGAGAGAGAGAGAGAGAGAGAGAGAGAGAGAGAGAATTGAGAGGAGATGAACAATGTAAGTGATTTCAGTTCGAGATTAACGTCTAAATATAATTAATAAAATTAGTCAAATGTTTGATAAATGACGTTTCTTACGTCTTACTATTGCAATAAATATATTCTGAGCTTAAAAATCATTTGGAGATGTTGTGACAAATCTTTCAAAGGATTGAATTTGTATCGGAGAGAACATGCAATATAATAATAATAATAATAATAATAATAATAATAATAATAATAATAATAATAAATATTTACTTTGTGTAGTTGTTTAAAAAAGTTCGTAAGACTTTCAGTTACAGAGATATTCGCATTTAAAATGAAAACGTGGCTATTAATAATATAGAAAAAATTGTTTCTTCGATAGAATAATAATTTGTTTATTAATTATTCATTAATTTACGTAATTTTATAAATCAATCGTAATCGGAATCTTTTTTATTTTTTTTATTTTCTAACAAAATGAATTTATGATTCGTTAGAATTTTTTTTATAAAAATTGTTTATAACAAATTGTTTATAACAAATTGTTAATTAATTATTAACAATACGTTGAAAATAATAGGGATAAATTTCGCCGTTTAAAATGGTATTTGTTTCAAGTATCTACGACTTTTAGTTCCGAAGATATGCCTATGTAAACGAAAGGCGTAACTATTAATAATGGTAAAAAAAAAATTTTTCTTCTTCGATAAAAAATATTAAAAATAATTTGTTTATAAAATTATTTATCAATTTTATAAGTCTCAATCTGAATCTTTTTCTTCGATAAAATAAACAAAATTTAAATCGTAAAAATTTGTTTATAAGAAATTGTTTATAAAAAAATTATTAATTAATTATTAACAATAAGTTAAAAAAAAAACAATAGAGAAAATTTTGCCCTTTAAAATGATGTTTGAATCAAGTCTCTATGACTTTTAGTTACGGAGATATTCCCATATAAATGGAAGTCGTTTACGTTGTCCCACTGACCTACATAATTTCATTCAAATTAGCGCGGCGACACACTGACCCATATAAATTCCGAGAATTTACGCATCCCCAGCTGATCGAATTACTACTACTATACTATTACTACGAACAGATGATCCGTATAGGTTATGAATGAAAATCTTTCGAAGACGATATCTCCGGAACGGAAAGTCGTAGAGACTTAATTCAACCACCGTTTTAAAGTATAATTTATGCTTTATTTATTTAACTATTGCAACAATATCGATATAATAAAATTGATTTTGTTAATAATTTTTTATATTCAACTTTTTCCTTTTCTTTCGTGATAAATACATAATTACATGATGAAATAGTTAAAAATTTTTATTACGACCGTGTAAATTTCATTTTTGTTTATTTATAATAAAAAATAGAAGATCCATAAATAATCGTCGATGATAATGATATTGAAAAATCGAAAAATTCATAAGAAGACTATTTTTTCGTAACAAAAATTCTATTCGCATTTATCATTATATTAGATTTAATCTGCACTTATACTGCGCAAATCGTGCGCTTATACTGCGCAAATCCTGCGCTTATTTCGCGCATTATTCTATGTAAACGCAGAATATTGGTGCAAGGTAAGATAAAAAATACCATCATTCTCTTACTACTACCATTACTATTGATGCTACTATTTATTTATTACTACTCGAGTATCTGAATAGTTTCTTGGCAATACTTTAAATTGAAATATATCTCTTAAACTATTATAATAAATTTTTCAACATAAATGGTTTAATACCTATTTTTCTTTTTTTTTTTTTTTTTAACATAAAATAATAAACAATTACCATATATACGTAATCCCATCTGTATCGTATCCAACTATGACGAACAAAAATGCTCGTATATTTCTAAAAGAAAAAAAGGAAAAAGAAAAAGAAGAAAAAAAAAAAAAAGAACAGAAAAAAACGATTACGTTCAAGATGATCAAAATTATTGGCCGATTCCCCGTATTTTGCATTATAGGAAGAGAAAGACACCAAGGAAGTAATAGACAGATAGACACGGTCACTTTCCATTAATTATAAATTTAAGTGATAATAAATTAAAGAAAATCTTTTCTAAAGTGCTTGCTAAGGTCCGAACACTTGTTCGATCGGTAATAAACGTGCCACGGTGTACGATCATAAAGTCTGTAGCATGCAATTATAGTCGATTTAACTCATCACTATACTCTCTCTCTCTCTCTCTCTCTCTCTCTCTCTCTCTCTCTCTCTTTTACTATCTACCTCTATCTTTCTTGATTTGGCCGGAGGAGAGAGAGAACGGATTGTCGTCTCGATCCTCTCTCAGCCTTCGAGTCAAGCTGGTCCATTTAATTGGCTCGTACCAGAAGCAAGCGAGTGGAACTCTCGAGATCGACTATCGAGAGGCACGGCACACGCTTAGAATCGACGACCGCAACGAATATCCGCACGCGGATTGTGGGCGGGGTGCTCCAGAGAAAGCCTACGCGAGATCCCGCTGCCGTTACTCCTGTTGCTGCTTCTCGTACGATCCACTCGACGCCATAAAACGCGTGCCAATATTTTTTCTCTTTTCTTTTTTCTTTTTCTTTTTCTTTTTTTTTTTTTTTTCTTTAAATTTTTTCCCTTTCTTTCAACTTCCTTTTTTTTTTCCAAATCTAACGTTGGATATCCATAGACATATATTTCTTCGATCGCCTCATTTCTATGGATAAAACTTTCTTTTTCTACGGTTACGTAAGAATAATTTAATGTATCTTTTGGATGTTTGTGAAACGTTTCTTTCTTTTTTCCTTTTCTTTCTTTCTTTTTTTTTTTTTTTATGAGATAATCAATTTCGTTATATCTTTTTTTTTTTTTTTTTTTTTTTTTTTTTTTTTTCTATTTCTTCTTTCATACTTTCTGTTTATTTTTTCGTTTACGAAGTGACTCTCGTTCGTTCCTTTCTCAATTGCAATATTATTTAGACGAGCTTCTTCTGCTTATGCAGTGTTGTGGATCTGTGGAAGGTGATCCCAGTTCAACGATAGATAAGCGATTGTAGAAAGCTCGATTTCACGGTTATACTTTGATACTTCGTGGAAAGTAAAACGATCCTGTACCTCGAACTACGGCCGCGAACATGTTTCCGCCCGTTTCCACATTCTTTTTTATTTATAATATAACTCGCTTGGCCCGATTCACGTCTCTTCCATTCTTCCTTTCTTATGTATTTAAAAAGAAAAAGAAATAGAAAAAAGCGAGTATGACATCGAAGATTTTAATTCTTTTTCTTTTCTCCTCGCAATAAAATATACGATAAGGAAAGTTGAATATATAAATGATCAATAATAAATAAATAAATAAATAAATAAATATATAGATAGTTCGAGTAAAAGTCAACGATTGGCCTTCGACGATGTTGAAGTATCTGTTTTTTTCTTTTTTTTTAATTTTCTTTTCTCTCTCTCTCTCTCTATCTCTCCTCTCCCTTTCTCTCTTTCTATTCTAAACTTCCTCCGGTCATCTAACACCCGTAGAGCTACGCATGGAAAAGTGGAGATTGGCCTGGTCGATCTAGTTTCTTCCTTGGCTTACGTTCGTCGCGATGAAAGCGAGGAGACTCTCTCATTTGACCGTGGAAGGATCAAGTGATACTGGATACGCGTCGACGTTCCCTGCTCGAAAGTAATATCGAAAGTGAAGCTATACTAGACCAACAAAAAGCCGATGGCCGGGAATACTCGAGTATATTTTATTTTTCTATGATTAGAATCGCGCCTTTTAAGCTTCTCTCTCTCTCTCTCTCTCTCTCTCTCTCTCTCTCTCTATCTCTCTGTATACTCTTCTCATATATATATATACATATATATATATACATATATTCTTTTCGTTTACTTACATTCCTGTTGATTTCAATAAATACATTTCTTTTTCATTATTACAAAAAAAAAAAAAAAAGAAGGAATAAAAGAAAAAAGAATGAAAACAATTAAAGAAGTTTCGTTTCATTTCGATCTATTTCGATTTGGATATATCATTTTACTTTTTTCCTCTTTTTTTACAAGACAAAAATAACCCATATAAATTCTTAGAAATGATCTGATCGATCTATTGGGTTGGTAACTAAGTGATTGCGGATATGGTCACCGCAACGATTTAGTTGCCAAGACAATATGGCGCTGGCAACTAAGTGATTGCGGATATGGACACCGCAACGACTTAGTTGCCAAAACAATATGGCGCTGGCAACTAAGTGATTGCGGATATGGACACCGCAACGACTTAGTTGCCAAAACAATATGGCGCTGGCAACTAAGTGATTGCGGATTTGTTTTATATATATTTTATATATATTTTATATATATTTTAATTAACAATTAAATAAACGAATTGCAAGCAATTACGAGCAAAATATAGTAATTAAAATATGGAATAAGACAAAAGGACAAGAATATTTCGATGGACGAGAAAGAATAAGAAAAAAATTAACGAAGAATTATCGAAGTTGTATATATATATTAAGATCCAATGCTTAGATGTGTACGAGATTTAATATAGTATTAGTTAGCTTAGAGTGCTTAGAGTACGCGCGGCTCGCGTGGCGGCGGGCGGCAGTCACGACCCATATCCCGGACGAGAGAAGATAAAGTGCCTCTCTGTGTGAGTATGCTCCTTGAACCAGGGGTTCTCAACGTGACCCCGCCTCACCTTCGAACGCGTACCTTCTTTATATCTTGTAGATAAAATAAATGACGATAAATCTTTCCTCAAATTTCTTATCGAGAGATAAGATTGAATTCCATATTTCTTGAGACAATAATTACCCACTATTATCGATAGTACATCTCTCTTTCTCTGTTTCTCTATCTCATACTCTCTAAATTTTCAGCCCTTTTTCCTTTTTACCGTTGTTTATTAATACTAAAATCTAAAATTTCTACTAATAATATTCTCTTGCCTGTTAGACTCAAATCCTGAACATATCTGTTCGATCTGTAGTGAGATACTACTTTTTTTATGAACCTTAAAAAATTTATCCTCTCGAGAACTTCAGTCAAAACCCCAGACAAAACCCAGACGCAACCCCAGACAAAACTTCAGACGAAACCCCAGACAAAACTGCAGACGTAACACCAAAAAAAACTGCAGACGCAACCTATAAGGTTGCGTCTGGGTTGCGTCTGAGGTTTGGTCTGGCGTTGCGTCTGGTGTTGCGCCACTCCAAGATCATTTTAAGGTCACTACGAGGACATTAAAGGTCATTTCCAGGTCAATACAAGGTCAAGTGCAATGTCAAGGTCATCGCGAGGCCATTTCAAGGTCAATTGAAGGTCACTCCAAGGCCTTTCAAGGTCACTCAAGGTCGTTCCAAGGTCATATGCAATGTCAAGGTCGCTCCAAGGTCAGCTGCTGCAATGTCAAGGTCGTCTCAAGGCCATTTTCAAGGACTTCTCATGGTCATTTCAATGTCAAATGTTATCTGATGATCACATCAACGTCATTTCATGATCCCCTCGATGTAATTTCAATGTCAAATGCTTGCGAATTTCGAAAGTACAGTGGAGTTGCAAATGTAGATGCAATTGCACTTTACTACGTTCTTTAGCGTTATGTACATGTTTATATATTTATATTATATACATAGTTATATTTATAATTTATAATTATATTTATATATTTTAATTATGTAGATTATATAAATTAATATATATCTACTTAATATATATATAATATAATAATATAAATATAAATATATTATATACATTGATTCTATAAAATTATATAATGTAACAGATTAGTTGAACAATTATAAAAACTTATTATAAAAATTATGAAAACTTAATTATATAACAAGTGTAAGCTGTATAACAAAAGTATGATTTAAATTAGTTGAAAAATTTTAAAAAGTAATTATAATATTACAACATCAACGAATCAATAATTCGAGAAATAAGTTGATTGGAAGAAAGAGAACTATCTTTTAAAAAATATAATGGAATAAAATTATTTACCAATCGCGCTAAAAAATAAATTCTATAAAATTTTCGACCAATTAAAAAAATCTAATGTTGTTATTTTTAGAAGCAACACTTTCTCCAATCGTAGATCTTATAGATCGTAATGATCGTAATAGAATGAATCTCTTCATTAAAATATATATACATCCTTACACGACAATATAATTGGATAAAGGAATGATTGATTCGTGTAAGTACTTTCATTTGATTTATTAACTTCTGTCCAAGCGATTAAAGGAAATTAAGAGGTCGATATTGCATGTGCAAATAAATGGGGAAGATCGTGAAAGGAGTGCATCTAACTAGACGACATTTGTTGCATGGATAATATCGGTATCGCAATGCTGATAGCAGCAAAAATGATAACCAGAATACCGATGTCCATCGTTAAAAGTCATTCTATACTTACGATCGATGCTTATGATCGATCAAAAAAAAAGTGACGAAATCGATTTTCTCATTCTCCCTTTCTCTCTCTCTCTCTGTTTCTCTTTCGATGGCTAGTCCGATGAGAGAAATTCATTAATTAATCCTGTAATTATTGTACTTTCTAGAAAACGATTTTTTTTTCTTTTCCTTCTTCGAAAGACTGAATAATCATCAGGATCATACGAAGCGTACGATTATTATCTATCGAGAAATTTGTTGTCGATCGATTTTACCAAAATGATATTACTCGATTTTAAAAAATAAAAACTTACGTCACATTTCGTATATACCTCGTTCCAAAATGATATTATAGGATAGTTAAATCGTCATCAAGCTTTTCAGGCTTATAATACCATTGAAAAATGATCGTTACATTATACATAATTAATAATCGTGACCGTACGTTATATATCCTTTTTTTTTTGTGTTTTACTAATCAATTAATTTGAAATGTCGGAACACGTAGAGTACGACGTATATACCATATAGTTTCACGAATATCTTAACGGAAGTCGAACCAAGCCATGTTTCTGTGGTTTCGTATCGATTTACGACGGTTTCCTCGTCGAGATGATCGATACGTTCTTCTAATTTCTTTTTTCTTTCTTTTCTTTCTTTTCTTTCTTTTCTTGTCGTTTTTTCTCTTTTTTCTTTTTCTTTTTTTTCTTTTTTCTCTTTTTGTTTTCTTACGTATCGAAACGATCTCTCGCTTCCCGATTCAAGTTTTACCGCATCGGATGTGCGGAAGTAATCTGCATGTGGCTCCTTTTTCGTGGCGTTTCTTTTATTTTTTTCCTTCTTTTTCCTTCTCTCCCTCCCTCCCTCCCCTTCCTCGCTCTCACCTCACTCCCCTTTCTACATCGCCGTCGTCGTCGTCGTCGTCGTCGTCGTCACCGTCATCCTCCGCGGCGAGAGTAATTACGTTGCTCATACTCGGAAGTAAGAGTAGTTCGATATATCGAGGATCGATTACTTCGAAGGCGCTCTCGCACTTTGTACGTCGGACGTGCGAATTTATTGACCTCCTCCTGTCTAACATTCACAGTTGGTAATTAAGTCGAATAACTCCTTTATTTTTTTTTTTTTCACATCGAAAGAACCGTTCTTTTCTTTCTTGAGATTTATATCGTATAGGTTGGTAGGTAGGTAAATATCTATCTATCTATCTATCTATCTATCTATCTATCTATCTATCCATCTATCCATCCATATATCTATCTATCTATCTATCTATCTATCTATCTATTCGTCTACATAAAAATCGGAAGATCGGGATCAAAACGATCGATCATGGTAAGTAGTTCGTTAATACCGGGTAAAATAATTTCTCTTTAAATCAAAACGCGGAATAATAATTTTCTCTATTCGCTATATCATAAATATCAAGATGAAAAGGATCTATTAATTTCACGATGAGTTAGAGAGAAAGAGAGAGAGAGAGAGAGAGAGAGAAAGATTTAAAAGTGATTCAAAATGCATTTAACTAACTAACTATAAGTAGAGTGGTGCCAGTTAATAATAACGAAAGTAAGGAAGGACAAGCTTATTCCAGACAAATTAAAAACCTATTCGACGTGCACTTTCTACGAAACCTTTCGATTATTCCAGGAAGATATTCACTACCGATTACGGGGGGCAAATCCCATGGAGCAAACCCAATCAATGATTGAAGGAAGGAACGTTCGGTCCTCTCTGGTGTAAAGGCACCGACTAAACGCGCTATAACATATACACGCATATAACTTGTACACACATACAAACGCATACATGATCAGAGGATACGTTCCCAGAAGATTCGATCCACGTGGCTAACATTCCAAGACATTAGATAATTGAGAGCTTGTATCTCTTTCTCTTTTCTCTTCGTTTTCCTTCTTCTTTTTTCTTCTTCATCTTTTGCTTCTTCTTCTTCTTCTCTCTCTCTCTTTCTCTTTCTCTCTCTGGAAAAAGAAGTTACATTAGCGAGAGAGACAAAGAGAAAGAGAGGAGAGAGAGGAAAGAAAGAGAGAGAGAGAGAGAGAGAGACCGTGTGCGTTCCTCTTCCTCGTCGAGATCTCTCGACTTGCCTCTCGCGAATCTACGGAATGCTAGGTCGAAAGGAAAAGTGGATGGATTTCTTATATGTGTTTGTGCTTCTATGTATGTACGCGCGCGAGCGCGCGCGCCTGTGTGTGTGCGTGTATAAAAGAAAGAAAGAGAGAGAGAGAGAGAAAAGAACGATCGCATTTTTGTTAGAGAAAACGTATTACGGTTAACAAAGAGAAGCGAAATCTACCATTCGTCGAATTCGATCAGATGTAATACCAATTTTTCTTCGACGATCTATACTATCTATACGATCGATCGATCGTATATGTCTTTTTCTCTTTCTCTTCCTCTCTCTCTCTCTCTCTCTCTTTTGATTTTAATTAACATCGTACTATCCCTTCAAATTCTTCAATTATAATTATACCATAGGTACGTAATATCCGTGTACGATAATGTAACGCTTAAATACCAATATGTCGATCGTATTGTGATAATCGATATATATAAAAAATGAATTTTAAAATAATAGATTAAAAGAGAAAAGGAAGAATATAATAAGAAATGAAAAGATCGGACCGGTAAAAGGTACGGATCGCGTATATACCTTAATAAACGTTTTAACGTAGTTACATAGCTCGTTACGGAATTAAACGGGATCCGAGTTAATAACCAACTGGTGTGCTATTAGCCGCGACTTTAGAAACGACGTTTTCGCATAATACGCTTAATAAATTATAGTTGAGCTCTCGCCCCCGTTTATAACTAACACGTTATCTAACGTTATTGCTAACAACCCAAACGCGTTACGGCGCGTGGCTCTGTTTGATCGTTCGAATATAAGATAGAAAGAAAGAGAAAGAGAGAGAAAGAGAGAGAGAGAGAGAGAGAGAGAGAGGGAGATCCATCGAAAAGTTGATAAACCATTTTCTAAATGATTTTCTCTTATCTTATTTATTAGATCTATTTGGAAAAGGAAACGAATTGCAAGGAAGCGAATTTGATTTAAGAGAAATTTTTTTTCTTTTTTTTTTTTTTTTTTGAAAATATAAACCTCGCATCTATTATTTTCTCCCTCTCTTCTAATTAATATTAATTGTGTCATTCCTTTTTTTTTCCCTTCGATAAGATCCGTCGTTGTTGGAAAGAGTGAGACGTTGTGTTTCAAAAAAAAAAAAAAAAAAAAAAGAAAGAAAAAAAAAGAAAAAACGAAGAAGAAGAAGAAGAAGAAGAAAAAGAGAACATTTTCAATCGTCATCGTTAACAAAGAATTTCATCAATTCTCACGGACATTTAACGAACGAGCATTGGTCGATGTTGGCTCGATCATTGTCCTTTTTCCCCCAAGTTAAAATTTTCACTTTGTGAAAGGTCCTTAAGGAAGCGATTCCAATCGGTAGGTCCGAGCACACCGGTGATCCAGTTGAAGCTTCAGTCCGGCCCGCACTTCCATATTAGTCGTACGACCGGTCTAGGCGTAGGTACACACTTTAAACGTCGTTCTTTAATGTACAAAAGAGAACTAGCGAGTTAACTAAGCTAGCATTCTCTCTCTCTCTCTCTCTCTCTCTCTCTCTTTCTCTATCTTTCTCTCTCCTCTCGTTTTTCTTTTTTCTTAAAAGAAGATTCAGATAAAGATAAAGAAAGAGAGAGAGAGAGAGAGAAAGACAGAGAGAGACAACATATAATTTCCAAAGAGCAATACTATTGCATCTCTTTTTCTTTATATTAGACAGGAGGTCTCTCTCTCTCTCTCTCTCTCACTCTCTCACTCTCTCACTCTCTATCTATCTATCTATCTTTCTTTCTGTCTTTCTGTCTCTCATTCTATCTCTGGTAACTGGTTTGGTTATATACCTTCGCACATAATGGGAGCGCACGCTAATTAATCGCTATTTACACTCATCCAACAGTGGCGCGTGAGTCGTGTTCTTTCTCGTCGCTCTTAAATGGTCTTGTTCGAGAGAGAGACTCATTAGAGAAACTCGAGAAGAGCTTAAGTATTCTGTTCCTTTGTAAAATCTTTCATCTAGAACGATATACGCGGAAAACTTCGGACTGGCCTTGTTCTCCATTAAAAAAAGAATGTTTGCTTTTAAACAACGTATGACACAACTATAAAAAATTAAATGTATATATATATATATGTATATGCATAACCTATACCTATAATATATATATATATATATATTTTTTTTTTTTTTCTATCGAAAAATATAATTGATATTACAAATTAAACGTGTTCGTATTAATTGTCAAATAAAATAATTTATATTGATAATGAAATTGAAAAGAAATATAACAACGTCAGTAGAAATTCAATGTTTCTTTTTTTTCTTTTTTTTATTTCATCTTATCACTCGCATCATTCATATTTCCCAAGAGAATATCTTTATAGAATTATTATACTTATAGAAGTATGCATCATTGACAAGGTATATTGATAGAAATGATATCTTTGATATTTTAAAGCATACAAGATAAAATAGGTTGAGTTAGTTCAGAATAAAATACATATAATGTTTCGGGAAGAGAATTGTAGAGTTTGAATATATTAAATAAATTTGAATATATATATATATATATATCGAAAGAATAGAAGAATCGAATCGTTATTAATTCGAATGTCTACCATTCAGGTGCAGAGAAAGAACGAAAAATGTATTGATGAAATAAACGATAACTATACTAGATTTCTTGCCCTTTTATCGATGAATATTTTAAACCTAAAGCGAAAAAAAAAATATATATATATATATACAAAGAAAACACGTGCATACCCTCCCGCATTCCGCAACATTTTATCTCTTCCTACTACGATTATTATAACAGTAGGCAACTGCTTGTGGTGTTGCCGGAAAACCGAACGTAGTCCTGTCGGCTTTTACCTAAGCGATTTGTAACGGTACTCTATCCACTCCTTGCATTCGGTCACGAGAGTTATCCTTCTTCCTTCCTGCGGACGCTTTATGATGATTTAAATAAATTTCATTCGTCTTTCAAAGTTCAAATATAATCGTTCTAATCGATTTCTTTTTTCTTTCGTTTTTTTTTTCCACCCCTTTTTTCTGTTTCTTTTATCTTCGGAAAAGAGATCTCATAAAAACGTCTCATAAAAACGTCACATAAACGTTGAGTTAATTAATGCGATTTAATATCAATTAATTAATAATTGTCATGTGGTGATCAATCCTTTCGATCGAGTTTATCTCAAATATTTTATGTAATATTTCTCTTACGTATTCACTTAAGTATTTACTTATTTATATTTACTTACTCAGTTATTACGAAAGATATTTTTTGAAGTTCATTAAATAATGCCGTTGCATCACGTTCGATTATTAATTTCATCAATTCTTTTATATTTAATTATTTATTTCGTATGAGTTTTAATTTCATTTGAAAATTATCTATTGCTTTAACATTCTGTGAATATGAAAAAGTTCACGCTGAAATGAAAGGGTTTGAATGAATTTCCAAATCAAATACCAAGCGACACACAAATCATACATGAAATAATTCCTACGAATACTAATATTGTCCATACATATATATATATATATATATCTTTCCATTTAGATTCCAGAATTAATTGATTAATTAATTTATTATCGACGTGATAGATAATTACAACTATTCTACTGTGGTTTACTTAAGAATCGAAGCTGTTAAATGACATTTATTATTCTCTTTTCAATGTATGATTTTCATCGCAGTTAAACATTTTCAAAGGAATGGATAGGAGGAGGTGGGGAGGGGAGGGGGGAAGATGGAAAAAAATATGAAATAAATCGTAACCAAGGACGTATATTAATTATCGCAAAATGACGATGTCGCTTTTGATAAAAAAACACTCATAAACGAGATGGAAGATTAACGAGGAGTGGAGGGAAGTGAAAAAAAAAAAATTAAAAAAAAAAGAAAAAAGGAAAAAGAAATAAAAAGAAGATAAAGTAAGATGGAAAGACGAAATATCTGCTTAGACTAGTCGATAGTCCAGCGAACCACATTATAGACCACGTGGTACAACGTCTCATTGCAACGTGTCCAATTTTTTTTCTTCCATTTCCTATTTTTTCTTTTTCTTTTTCCTTTTTTTTCTTCCCTCCTTTTCTCTCGTTTTTCTTTTCTTTTTTTTCTCCTTCTTCTTTTTCTTTTTTCTTTTCTTTTCTTTTCTTTTCTTTTCCTCGGCTCACATCTCCCCTCCTTATCCTATCCTTTCCGTTCGAGACGTGCACTTTAGCAAGTAAGAAGAGAGAAGCAATAGAAACGGACGGCAATGCCGCTTCGTTCACGGTTGAACGATCGCGGGTGAAAAGTGCTCCTATATAATATATAATTATTTGAGCAAAATGCCAATTGGTTAATCATGCATCCGATATATTACACGCATATGAATATATATATATATGTGTACGTAGTACGTACATATTTAAGAGAGTATGCATTTATTATTATATCGATCTAATCTCGACGAGCCCACGAAAAAACCCACGCCACCGAGGATCGCGTACTATGGAAACGCGCATGCAACTATCTATGTATGCATGTGAAATTATACGAATAACCAAGATAGAGATTAAACTTACCTACTTGAACGTTCTCCGATAAATACATTCAAAAGAAATATATATATATATATAGATATATGTATACATTAATAAAAATGACCGATCTAACAACAAAAAAAAAAAAAAGAAAAAAAAACAAATAAATAAAAGAAACGAAAAGAAAATTTAATTCTATGTTAATCTGTTAATAATCAATACGATTGTTCGAAACATCTAATCATGAAAACTTACGGAGTATTATTAATAAAGAATTAAAAACGACACACATGATAAATCTATTTCCAATAAATCGTACGATTAACATATCGAAATACATGAAAGGATAACTCATACGTATAAATAATGATGAATATGATCGATCTAAAAAAAAAAAAAAAAAAATAGAAAAAAAAATGAAAGAAAGAAAGAGAAAAGAATAAGAAAATGCTTGATTCTAAGTTAATCCTCTCCTCCCGCCCCCCTCCGCTTTAAATATCATAATCGACGAACGAAATTATCAAATCGAATTCCACGAAGGAGGAAAAAGAAAGGGGGGAAAAAAAAAGAAAAGAAAAAAAAAAGGAAACACGTACACGATCGCGAATGAGAGAAAAATAGTAAAGAGGAAAGGAAAAAAAAGATGGACAATGATAATAATAATATTAATAATAATAATAATAATAATAATAATAATAATAATAATAATAATAATAATAATAATACGAACGAACTTTTACGACAAATATATATATATATATATATATATATATATACATATTTCTAATAAATCAACAGATATATCATTGTAATGGACGAAGGATTGAAGATATATGATGTGTCATCATGAAAATGAAATCGTTGAATAAATCCTATCTTGATTTTTTATTTCCCCCTTTCGACTTCGCACGCCTCCTTACCCTCCCCGTTCTTCTTCCGTCCTACTCCTTATTCACCCCCTTCCCCGATCCCTCTAACCTTTTGTTAAACACCGTTAGAAGAAACGTTTCTAGAGGGAAGAACGAGAAGTTTGGAAAAAAGAAAGAGAAGAAAGATAAGAGAAGAGGCGAGGTCCGTTTTCTACGTATCGTACGATTCGCGCTTGTTGGTTTCGCGTGTGCGTGCAGCGGCCAAGAAACTTCAGCATCTCTCTTTCTCTTTTTCTCTCTCTCTCTTTCTCTGTCTCTCTCTCTCTCTCTATCTATCTCTCTATCTACCTCTCTCTGTTTCTTTCTGCTTCTCTATCTCTCTCTATCTCTCTCTGTCTCTCTCTCTCTCTCTCTCTCTCACTGTTGGTCTTCTCCTCTCCTTCTCGGCAACTTGGCTCAGCCTCTCCACGTCGTCTTTCTGCGCTTACGGTGAAAGTGAGCGCATTCCATGGCCACCGCGACCACGCCCGACCAACACACACTCCTACTGGCCAAGATCTGCGAGAGCCGTTGCATGCAGCCTCTCTCTCTCCCTCTTTCTTTCCTTTTTTCTTTCTCTCTCTCTCTCTCTCTCTCTCTCTCTCTTTATCTGTCTATCTCTATCTCTCTTTCTGCACACGATGCCGCAGCAGCCACCGACGCGCTCCTCAGACTCCTTTCGGTACTCTCTCGAATGATGCTGCGTCGACGAGGAGCAACTACTTCGTCCTTCGATCGAGATTATTTTCTTTTTCTTCTTCTTCTTTTTCTTATATATAATACAACTGTATAAATTCGTTCATTTTTTTTACCTTTCTCTCCCTCTCTCTCTCTCTCTCTCTCTCTCTCTCTTTCTCTCTATCTTTATTTATCTATTTCTTTTCCTATCTTTTTCCTTTCTTTCCTTTCGTAGAAAGGTATTGTAAAGAATGGAACGTGATTATGTTATTTTTCCTAATAAAATACGTACTTACGTATCCACCAGCGAATGTTAAACTTATTGTATAAGAAGAGAATAGAATTAAGTGAAAGTTTTAAATAACTCTTGGAGAAATGAGATGAACGTACACGTACATATATATATATATATATATATATATATATATATATATATATATATATATGTAAACATATTGTGAGATCTGAATTATTTACATCGATATATAAATAGAGATCGTTTGATTATGCGATCAGCTGTTTTCTTTTCTTTTCTATTCTATTCTTTTATTTTCTTTTCTTTATTCTTTTTTTCTTTTTTGATACGTGATAACTATAGAAAATGATAGATCAGTTTTAATTAACGCTTCGCGGACGAAACTTCAATCTTTTTTTTTTTTTTTAATACCTTTTTAAGATGAATCGATCGATCGTTCAATTGGATCGAATTGAATCGGATCGATCTAGCGCTTATACACTTAATAAAGTTTCTAATATAAACGTATCACGAAAGTCTACAACCGGTCTGTTGTTGATCGTACACTAATCGCTGTTAATTATGCTGTACAATGATTATGTGCGTGGCGCATGTTCGTTGGTGGGCGCCATCGCAAATAGAAGGCAACGTTCTGTTCTTTAACTCTAATGTAACCGTTAGAAATGCCGATAGATGCCAAGCTATAGCCCAGGACTTTAATTAACGATGCCCTCTGGTACATTAATATATACATACACACACACACATATATACATACATATACACCGAGAGACACGATAATTATAATCCGTCTAATTGTAATTTAATGTAATCTTTTTCTTTTTGTTTTTTTTTTTTTTTCTTTTTCATTTAATCAATCATAAAAGAACAATGGAAAAAAGTTTAGTCTTTGAGAATGAATTCGATGAATTCAAGATTCACTGATACAATAAGAATCTCGATAACGATATTATTAACGATCTATGAATTTTGAATTTCGAAAAAAGAAACTGAAAAAAAGCAACGAAGTATCGTTTGATAAATCAGTATCGTTATGATTATAAAATTAAACTAAAATTATTAGTCGCTTAAATCAAGTATATAAAAATGAATTCACTGTTCGATTATGATAATAAATCTTGACAACGATATATTCGATCTATCGATTTCAACTTAAGAAATAGGAAGAAACAGTGTGAAAAAGAAAAAAAAAAGAAATCTATCTCAAAGTAGATACCTTTTAACGGTATATAATATAATCTATATATGTATAATAATCGTATCGTTGTAAAAGATGAAGGAGAAGCTCGGCGACGATAGCTCAAGATGAAATTTTTCCTTGCGTCCGGTTTCTCGTATCGGTTTCATCGGTCGACCTCGCTTCTATCGGCCCGTTGCTTCGTGTAATTATCGTTCCGTACAAGGTCGATTTTCATAACGATCCCATAGCTTAATATATCGTCGAGATAAAAGTTTGAATGTAAGCGAATCGATTAGTCCAATAGGAGTGACTATTCTTTTAATAATGGAAAAGAGAAAAAGAAAAAAAATAAGAGGAAGAAGAAGAAAAGAAAAAGAAACAAGGGAAACGAAATTGATACTGAAAAAATCGAGATCGATCCAAGCCAATTGAAAGTGAAGAATACGAAAGCTATTTGAAATAAAAAATAAAAAAAAAAAAAAAAAAAAAAAAGAAAAAAAAGGAGAAATAAGGGAAAGATTTGAATTCGAACTGTTTTAGATCCAAGATGTAGGTGGATCTAACAGTACCGTGTTGCAAGAAACCAAAGATAATGGTACTACACAACGAACATGCGATCTTGAGTAGTAGAAGCTTACGATCTCGTTTTAGATCGTTCGATTTGCTCCTCGAATCGACTGGACTTTATCGACCGTTTGACTTTTATCGTTTTGCTAAGAAAAGGTCTCGAGATTGGAGGAAAACGAGGAATACTCTTAGTTCTTTCATCTTACTAGTTGTTCATATTATTATCGTTTTCTTGCCATTGTCGTTGTTGCCGTTGCCGTTGCCGTTGCCGTTGCTGTTACTGTTGCTATTGCCGTTGTTGTTGCTGTTATTGTTGTTTGTTACATTGTGGCACACCTCAATGTATGTTCCGGTTTCTAACGGACACGTGCACACTCGGAGCATCCTCTCGTGTTCCTCGAAGAACCGTAAGTATACGTCGAGTATTACCTACGAGGCCAGGTGCGTAGGTACTAGGTACATGCAAGAGAAACAGAGATAGATATATAGATAGATAGAGAGAGAGAGAGAGAGAGAGAGAGAGAGAGAGAGAAGGAGAGAGAAGGAGAGAGAAGGAGATAGAAAAGAGGCGAGTATCCAGGCGCATAAGCCTGTACCAGCAACGAAACTTTTATTTCGAATCTAACGGTAGCGAGTGAAGAAGTATCTCGAATGGTAAAGGCGGTGCCTCTCGGCCATTCGATGTTCTACCTGGTCTATGTAATTGGAAGAACGAAATAGTAGTTATTTACCGCTCTGTCTTTTTCCATCCGACTCACCGAAAACGCATAAAACGAAACACGTAGTCGAATAAAGGGGTATGGAATGGAAAAAAAAAAGAAAAAAAGAAGAAAAAATATAAAAGGAAAAAAGAAAAAAAACAAAAAAAAAAAGAAGAAAGACGAAGAAGGCAAAAAAAGAGAATAAGAAGAAATAAATAAATAGAAAGTATATCGTTGATTGGAGAAATATATCGTTTTGTTAAATTAATATAAATTAATTGCCCGATCGACGAATTGAAAATCATCATTTTTCTATCTAACTGATTGAACAATGAAACAAGAATCTACGATATCTTTACGAGCGTTATAATACATATGTAATATATACATAAGTAAGAAGTACGTACGTATATAACTAAGTATATTGGTACATGCCTATGCATATTACATGTGATTTAAATGAAATCGTAATAAAGGTATATTTATCGTCAATCGATAATATCAGATCTGAGATGAGTAAGCCTAAGAGCACGGACGAATAAGAATATCGCAGACGGAGAATAAAAAACAGAAAAGGAAAAAAGAAAAAGAGAAACGAAGAAAAAAAAAGAAAAAGAGAAGGAAGAAAAAAATCGGAGAAAAAAATTATGGCGACATGGGGGACGGAGGGTGGAGTGAGGGGAGGGTGGGTGTTAACGGCTAAAGGGAGAAAAAAGAAAAAAAAAAAGGAAAGAGAGAGAGAAAAAAAAGGAAGGCTTCTCTTTTCACGCTCGATCGATCTCAATTCTTCCGTCGTCGATAGTCAACCTCATCTCGATCATTATTACGCTCTGCGCAATATCGGAGAACCTTGCGCATGGATGATGCGACCTTCCGACGACGACAACGACAACGATGACGACGAGGATGACGAGGAACGCGACTAATTTTACTTTCACGATGTGCTCTACAACACATCGACGAATTTCGAGGTCAATCGAAAACATCGAGACATCGGAATTATTATAATAATAAATATCAAAATGATATTCTAATCTAATCATAAAGATTAATTTATGAAATTATTCAAGGAATAAAATTGTATACTCTTTATGTACGTGTATACACGTGTCTATATAGAAAAAAGAAAAAAAAAAAAAAATCAAATATAAATCAAATATTCTTTTACATAAATTTAATTTATTCAAAAAGAAAAGAAAAGATGAAAAAAAAAAAAAAAACATTAACGCATTTATTTCAATCAAACGAACTTTTCTAAAGTATCGTAGAAAATATCTCTAGACGAGTTTCTCTTTCTAATTTTAATCGAGTGAAACAGATAAGAATCTCTCTCTCTCTCTCTCTCTCTCTCTCGGAAAACGTAGTCTCTTTTAATCAAAATAAAATCGTTCATTTAATTCTAACGAAGTTAATGCTTAGATTACGCCACGAAATACCAAAGAGAATCTCTACTCTTTGGTATTAAATCAAATGAAACAGAAGATAGGATCTCTCTTTCTCTCTCGGTAGGTATTTTCTAATCCATCAAAATAAAATCTCCTTCATTTAATTCTAACAAACGAGTGCTTAGAACCGTACCGCAAAATACAGAGTCGAGTAGTCTCTTTAATTTTAATCGAGTGAAACAGATAGAATCTCTCTCTCTCTCTCTCTTTCTCTTTCTCTTTCTCTTTCTCTTGGAAAGCATTTGGAGGATTTAGCAAGAGATCGAGGAAGAAGGAGACTTTCGTTACGAGCAAGAACACCAGAGGAACACCCACGTAAGGTAACGCCATGGACCTATCGATAGGAGAGGCCACGGTGTACCATATATATATATATATGTATGTGTGTATTTCTCTCTCTCTCTCTCTCTCTCTCTCTTACTCTCTATCTTTCTATATCTTTATCTCTTTCTTCCTCTTTCTCTCTCTCTCTCTTTATACATATACGTATATGTATATGTATGTATGCATCGACACGTTTCGAGAGCAACATTACAAACACCAACACTTACATTCATACATATATACATAAATATATATACATACACATATATATATATATATATATATATAAATATGTATATATACATACATACATACATAGTCTTCTATCTATGCAACATAGAACAGCTTAGCAAGCAACGACTTCGTAGAGAGACGAAAGAGAACAGGGCAGGGTGTGGTCGGTGTTTATGTAAGGCGTATGCATTTTTTCCTCACCCCTTTCATGATCCTCGATTTATCTATTCAGAGCAAATTCGAATGAAAATTTTGTAAAAAAAAAAAAAAAAGAAGAAAAAAGAAATTTTTATATTCGACATTTGATATTCAATCAATACTCGATTCGTTCGAATCAGTAAGCTTTTCATTTTCATTATTTATCTCACTCATTCTCCCTCTCTCTCTCCCTCTCTCTCTCTCTCTCTTTTATTTCGTTTTATGATTTATTTATTCTAAGAAATTCGATAGAAAAATTTCACAATAATTCAATTGAACGTCTTAGAAGATTTTCTTTTCATTTTATCTCTTTCTCTCTTTCTCTCTCTCTCTCTCTCTCTCTCTCTCTCTCTCTCTTTCTTTGGAATTCGATTAATCTATCGAACAAATTGCATAAAGAGGAAAAATAAAATGAATTAGAAAAGTTAGTATACCTTTTTCTATACCTCTTGTAACAAGATCATCTATCTCATTCTCTCTTTTACTCTCAAGCCTGATTCATGGGATCCCTTGACATTTGCCCCGCTGACGTCTATACGTGAGAGTATCTTGGAATTGTGTGCGACTGTGGTACACACAACATACGTCTTACCGACGTGCGCTTCGCAATTCTCCACCCACGATCGTGCCTCTTAATTTATATCTTTGCTAAGGGTTTCCTACCGGTTCATTCAAGCGTTCTCGAAATCGTGCCACGAGCCTGTCGAAGATGTGTTCTCTTTCTCTCTCTTTCTCTCTTTCTATTTCTCTTTTTCTATCTCTCTATCTCTATTCCTCTCATTAAGATATAAGATATATCTATAAACAAGGAAATTATTTCTCATACGTCATACGAAATATCTTCTTTCTTTCCTTTTCATTTCTATTTTTATCCCTCTTTTTTATTTATTTATTTATTTTCTTTTTTTTTTTTTTTTTTCTTTCGATTTTCTTCCTCAATCGTCTAATCAAAAAGAAAAAGAATCGAGAAACGATGCGAAACAAACGTGATATCGCGAATATCGATTACGACTGTTAATATTATTTCTTTAGATTTCGATGACAACAAGTAGAACGATCGCTATTGAGAATGAAAAAAGGAAAAGAAAAAAGAAAAAAAAAAAGAAGAATAAGAAGAAGAAGAAAAGGAAAAAGAATAATGATTTATATAAGAAGAAAATCTTGTTACTTCGTGAATATGCACGATTCAATCGCTAGAATGCAAAACTGGCGTTATAACTTTGACAAGGAAAATTTCCATCTTCTTTTTTTATACATATGTGTGTGTGTGTGTGTACCTGCGTGCGTAGACATCTGCGTACAGGATATATCGTTTAAAACTAAATGATCGTAGATCTTCGTTCGATCATTATGATTTTTTTGCTAATAAATATTTGCGAGGCTTTCATTGCAATTATATATCTTTGAGAAAATTCTTATCATAAAAATTTTAATGACGTTAGTTATAAAAATTTTGTTTCTTTGTTTCTTTATTTGTTTGTTTGTTTTTTTCGTGAAAAATCAATATATCTCTTAAAGCGTATCGCATCATTAATCGCAATAATAATGTCATTTATGATCGTATGAAGTGTGTCGTACAAATAAATGAAAGAAAAGAAAAAGAAAGAATAGAAGAAAAAAAATAAATGAAGAAGAAAAATTAATATCGACGAAATTCATTGGTCATAGGACGTATAAGAGAAGAAGAAGAAAAAAAAAAAAAATCAGAAAAACAATTTATCGCGATTGTACAATTCATTTGAACTAGAAAAGTGTTGCGTTAAAAATCGAATGAATAATTACATTGTAAATAGATTTCACATTGATATTTGATATTCTCTGTGACATTTGTTACTCTTTGAAAAAAAAAAGAAAGAAAAAAAGAAAAGAAACAAAATATATATATAAAAATTAAAATTAAAAAATAAAAATAAAAATAAAAAAAAGAAAGTGTTATCACTTCGATAAATATTAATTTTCCTTAGTGTCTATCTTATAATTATTTATACGAAACATTTTCTTTTTGTTTCTTTTAATTTTATTAAATGAATAGGATCAACTATATTTGGCCATATCGTTTTCAAATAAGATACCTTATATATCTTTATATAGCATATATATATATATATATATATATATGTATCTTCCCCTGCAATCGAGTCGTGAGTATTCGATAATCGATATTCGCTTTCCTTGCGCAATCCTTGCCGATGTTTCTTGAGAATCGTTCGACCTACCAACACGACCTATCGTCACCAAACTGATCGCATTGTCCTATGTGCGATATGTAGTATCGATTATAATCGTACGCGTGGGTGGTATCGACATTAATTCGTAATATACTCGTGAAAATATCGGGACGACAATTCATCATCGCGAACTTTCTCGGACGTATATTTAAAAAAAAAAAAAAAAAAAAAAAAGAAAAAAAAAGAGAGTAAAAAAGAAAAACACAACAGAACAGAAAAAGAATAAGAACAAATAAAAAAATTTGTTTCCCTTTTTTTAGATTAATTGAAAAGAAGTATATGCTTTGTAATATAAAACTTTCTTTGTAATTACGATCGTGCACGATCAATGTATTAATACTATCAATGTTTTCAATCAAATACTTTTACTATCCTATTCGATTTGATGTATGGAAGAAAGTAATTAAAAAAATAAACAAGAGAGAGAGAGAGAGAGAGAAATAAATCACAGCTTCGATTTCTAAAATAATCCACGATTTGATTTCTTCAATCATTACAAGTCACATAAAGTAATGAAGCAACATGTCTATCTTATCGGTCAACTATTCGAGAAATTATTTTACTGATATAAGTAAGTAAATGCAAGCAAGCAAATGCACGCACACACACACACGCAAGAATTAACAATATATAGGGTGTTCAGTTTTCGTTCAATTGTAAAAAAAAAAAAGAAAAAAAAAAAAAAAGAAAAGAAAGAAAAACATATGACTAATGTACATACGTTGGAAAAATTGTCGAAGAATTTTTATCATCGAACGATGATGATAAACGTATAAATCAATGATCTAAAACTTAATAATATATAATCGATATTATCTACAAACTACGTAAAATTATTAAAAATTAATATGTTTATAAATAATTGTTATATTTGGAGCACCCTATACACACATACTCACACACTTACACACACACACACACATATATATATATATATGAACGTAACATGGATCATCGAGATAGTCGAGTTTGTTTTCTATTCCGCGATCGGCAAGTAATATCGCTAGTAGTCTCGATATAGCTACACACACACACACATACGCGCGCGCGCACGTACATGTATATGTATATACGTGTACATATATATACATACATACATACATACATGCATACATATATAAATACATACAAGGTAACAACATAGAACATAGAAACGGATTAGAGATCGGTGGGTGTGTTGCCTCGGTGCGGCTGCGCGATCATGCGTTGAAATGAAAGGAGACGTGCGACGTCTCGAGATGAGAAAAACGAGCCGAGAGCGGTGCTCGATCTATGCTCTCGATCGAACTCAACTTTGAGAGCTCGATCGTTCACAATCTTTATTTATTCTAAATTCTTGTGTTATTTAAAAATCAAAAAGAAATAAAGAAATAAAAATAGAAAGAAGTAAAAGAGAAAGAAAAAAATAAGAATTGCGATAAAGTGACTCCTTTCTCGTTTCATTCAAATTCGATATATCTTAAATACTTCGTTAAAAATCGAGTTCGATCAATTTTTATATCTTCAAAAATCATATTAATACGATTACATTATCACTTATTTATGTCACTTTCATTCATCACTTTATGACGATTCCATCGCTCTCCCTAACTTCTTTTCTTTTTAAGTTATACATATGTATATATATATATCAATCAGATAATCAATCAATTGATTGAAATTGAAGTTTTCTTTTTTTTTTCTTTTTTTTTTCTTTTTTCATTAATTATAAATCAAATTCTTCTGATATAATAAGATTTCTCAATTATTCAATCATGCATACGTATTCATATATATATATATATATATATATATATATATATATATATATATATATATATATATATATTGTTGATGTGTTTGATTACTTGTTTAATTATTTAACAGACAATATTTCGTTATATAAAATCACTAAAATAAAATGAATGAAAAGATTTCCGAGGTTGTCTATAATTTTCTGCTAAGTGAGTTGATTGTAATAATTGAAATGGTCGAATTTACTCGCCAATTATTATTATTATTATTATTATTATTATTTTTATTATTATTATTATAATTATAATAATATAATTATTATTATTATTATTATTGTTATTATTATTATTATTATTATCATCGTCATCATCATCATTATCGTCGATAAAACCTGTATGTTTTTCCTTTAATAAGAAAAGAAAGTATTCTATAAAACAGAAACAGACAGAGAGGAAGAGAGAGAGATAGAATCTATACTAATTGATTAATAATTACTATTTTCTTCATAAACGACTATCTTTCATTTTCTCCTATGATCGATAGCGTACATGTTCTTCTTTGATATCGATTATTAAACGACCAGAGTCGTTTCAGTGTTAGCTTATTGTTTAGTTTTCAAAAAAAAAAAAAAAAAATGAAAAAAAAAATTAAAGGAAAAAGATAAAAACGAGACTAAACAATAATTCCGATTTCCCGGAAGATTTATCGATCCATCCGTACAGACTAATTAGATAAAACGAATAACAAAATGAAAGAAAGAGAGAGAGAGAGAGAGAGAGAGAGAGAGAGAGTCTGTCCTTCTTAAATCGTCTCATTTTGTCGGATCTCGTCGATCGGCCCGTTCTGATACGATTTTTTCCACTTTCTAAACGCTTTAGAGACCTCTCTCTCCCCCTCCCTCTCTCCCTCCCCACGATCTGCCGCCCTAAGAGAGACTGCGTGGAATTTCGTGATTAGCAAGAACGTTTTTGTCAACGTCACGTTGGCAATAATGTTCGTTGGCGCGTAGAATTATTGCCTCATCGGTGCCGCGAGGAGGTTGCCTCGTTCGCTCTCCTTCCATCTCTTTCTATTCGAGTTAGCGAGTCGTCGTCGTCGTCGTCGTCGTCGTCGTCGTTGTCTATCTGTTCGTCCATCTATATCGTCTGTCTTTTTCTCTCTCTCTCCCTCTCTCTTTACCTCTCTCTTTATCTCTTTATCTCTCTCTCTCTCTCTCTCTCTTTCTTTATCTTTTCTCAGTTAACTCTCTGTTCTTTTGTGACTCGTAGCAATCGACAAAGATCATTGACAACAACGTCCAACCTAGACGAGGTATACCTACTTACCTATGTTAGTCTATCTTCGTTTGACGTTTTGTACTTCTCGAATGTATTATCACGATCGAGTTTATTCTTATTCTTCTTCTTCTTCCTTCTCTCTTTCTATCTCTCTCTATCGAGAAAATATAAAAATCCTATTTCTCTCTCTCTCTCTCTCTCTCTCTCTCTCTGTCTGTCTGTCTGTCTGTCTGTCTGTCTGTCTTATTCTCTTATTCTCACTCTTATTTTCTCTATGTTTCTTTTTCTCACGCATTCCTTAAATGATACCCTCCCAGCCCCCCTTCCTTCCTCCCAACCTCTCTCCCTTCACCTATTTAATCGAATATAATATAATTTCTTCTCTATGTATTATTGAAACTTATTTTATTACTTACTTCAAATGATCGAACTTTTTCAATAAACATTCCAAATGCACATGAAATGCATAAGGAATTTCGATTTGAGAGGAAAAGCTTTGATCGATCGATCGATCGTGATCGAATCCAATGGCGTTTGAGTTTTAACGAGCATCGGTGTCGTATCTCTATTTAAAATGTTAAAAACGTTATAAATTTTATTTCGTTTCGTTCGGAGAGGAAGAAAAAAAAGGGTAAGTTTTGAAATGAATGGCATGAGAAATAGAAAGAGAAATAGAAACGATCGCAGGAAGAATGTCGAAGGAAGGATAGATCTTAGAACGGATCTATCTATCTATAACTGCAACATATCGTATAAACCTATGTATATATGTATGTATGTATATATGTATGTATGTATGTAACCCAAGAGTAAAGCTTTGAATGAAATCGAGTGGGTGTCGAGAATCGATTTCAACGTTCACGAATACGAAGTATATAAATACGTATATAAAGGCAGAGAGTTCAACGTTCATTGATCCAACGTATACGAAGAAAATATAGATCGTTTCGTTCATTTATTCATCGTTACATAATGTTACGTTATTGTTAAATATTAATTAACTTATATTAAAAGATAGATCCAAGCGATATATCGATAGTATCAAATAAGATTTAATTGATCGTTCGTACGTTCGTACGTACGTTCATTCGATTGAATTCATTTGGTTTATCATTCTGATATTTGATACAAATGACTTTACGATAAAAGTGAAAAATAAAAAACAAATGTATGATCTCTATGAATTAATTCGTCGATTTACGCGTAATCTATCAAGTATTTCATCAATTGGGATACAATTGAGATTGATATTATCAATCAAAGTTTTAATCAAAATTTTTATCTACGTTACGTTCGATCAATGAACGTGTCTACGATTAAAAGGAAAAAAGTGAGAATCAATGATCGTCGAGTCTCACTCGACAATCATTCGCTCGTTTTTTTTTTTTCTTCGTCTTATTCGTAAGTATTTCGTCGAACCTTAGATGATATTTTTTTTTTTTTTATTTCTTTTTTTTAACAAGTGCAAATCGTCGAATTGTTTTTTATGATTCCGAGAATACCTCGTAGGATTAACCATAAATATATATATATATATGAAAAAAGAAATATTAATTTTATCATTATGAGACTATCAATTGTTAATCGTTTAAACTAATTAATGATTAAATAATTAATGTAATGTCGTATGAATAATAAAATTAATTGTTAATTAAATTTAATATTAGGTTGGAAACTATGAAACGGGCGTTTTGTTTAGTTATTTATTTTCATTTAACGCTCGTTTCATAGTTTCCAACCTATTATTATTGGGTTGGCAACTAAGTGATTGTGGATTTGGACACCGCAACGACTTAGTTGCCAAAACAATATGGCGCTGGCAACTAAGTGATTGCGGATATGGACACCGCAACGACTTAGTTGCCAAGACAATATGGCGCTGGCAACTAAGTGATTGCGGGTTTGGTCACCGCAACGACTTAGTTGCCAAAACAATATGGCGCTGGCAACTAAGTCATTGCGGATATGGACACCGCAACGACTTAGTTGCCAAGACAATATGGCGCTGGCAACTAAGTGATTGCGGGTTTGGTCACCGCAACGACTTAGTTGCCAAAACAATATGGCGCTGGCAACTAAGTCATTGCGGATATGGACACCGCAACGACTTAGTTGCCAAGACAATATGGCGCTGGCAACTAAGTGATTGCGGATTTGGTCACCGCAACGACTTAGTTGCCAAAACAATATGGCGCTGGCAACTAAGTCATTGCGGATATGGACACCGCAACGACTTAGTTGCCAAGTGGCAACTAAGTGATTGCGTATTCTGTCTTCCGCAACGACTTAGTTGCCAAGTGGCAACTAAGTGATTGCGTATTCTGTCTTCCGCAACGACTTAGTTGCCAAGTGGCAACTAAGTGATTGCGTATTCTGTCTTCCGCAACGACTTAGTTGCCAAGTGGCAACTAAGTGATTGCGTATTCTGTCTTCCGCAATGACTTAGTTGCCAAGACAATATGGCGCTGGCAACTAAGTGATTGCGGATTTTGTTTCCGCAACGACTTAGTTGCCAACCCAATATTTAATACCAACCGCGGTTTTGAAGGGAGTGGCTTACGAAATGACATAAAGTACCATCTAACGTAAATTCCTCAAACTAAATGATGATGATAATGTAGTAATCTTTTTCCTACATTACCTTCTATACCGTCGTCGGTAAAGAAAATTTCTTTGTAGAAAAATTTCACAACTTCCAAGGATACATAATATTGAAAACGATAAATATACATAAAATTATAATAACTAATCAAATCATTTTTCTGTCAACGTTATTCACGTTTCTAGACAAAAGAATTTTAGAAATGACATTAAGTGTCATCTACTGAGAATATTACAAAATATAAGGTAATGATAAAACAAGCGATATTTTGTCTGCATTATCGACATTCAGTCGATAAAAATTATTTCTCTGTTATAAATAAATTTATATATATATATATATGTATGAAATTAAAATTAAAATTAAAAAATAATTATAAATACGTGAAATAATTATTTTTACTAATTCAAATCAATTTCCATACGATTAATTCCTTCGAATAATATTACAATTTTACATCGCATATAATAAAAGGTAATGAAAATGAAATCATATAAAAAAAAAAAAGAAAAAAAAAAACTAAAAAAGAAAAATAAAAGAAACAAGAAAAACAGCATATCAAATCACCTTTCCGAAAATATTAAATCTCTGTTTCTTTCGAAAAATATTAACGAGTTATTGCGTTAAGAAAAAAAAAAAAAAAAACAAAACGAATCATTCGATTATGACGTAAATGAGATTAGATTAGTCGGAGATTGAACTGTAATATTTTAATAGTAATTATAATGAAGTTACAGGATGTATGTATGTACGCGCTCGTGCACGCGCGTGCGTGCGTGCGTGTGTTTCTTTTTTTTTTTTCCTTTTTTTTTCCATTTTTTTTTTTTCCTTTTTTTTTATACAGTATGTATAGATAGACAAAGTTGTTAATATAGTTCGTTCTTAATTAATCGAGCAATGTATGTAATTATGCTTAATTTAATTCAATTTCAATAAAACTTCTTATTATCGTCTACGGCGAAAGAGAAAAAGGAGAAGACAGAGAAGACAGAGATATTATTATTACATATGTAGAACATGTATTGTATTCGTTAAAATTTAAGTTAGAAAAAAAAAAAAAAAAAAAAAAAAGAAGAAAAAAAAAGGGAAGTTAGAAGAAAGCCCATCATCGTTGACGATCCCTGTCAGACAATTATCATTCTTCCTTCATACGTTATATAACGTTTTGTGCATTCGTGTTTACAAACAGGATAGTACAATAAATTTCTATTTTTTTTCTTTTTTCTTTTCTTTTTTTTTTTTTGGTTTTTTTTCTCTCTTTCTATTTCTTTAAATACATTTTACTGACCGATACGGGGGAGAAAAAAGAAACCAAGAAAAAAAGAGAACAAGAAGAAAGAAAAACTCCAAAAAAAAAAAAAAAAAAAAAGAAAAAGAAAAAAGAAGAGAAAAAAAAAAACAAAAAGAAACAAAAAAAAATTCTCTCGTATACTTGGATAGACAGACATATGGTATGTTATGGTATGGTATGTATTACTTCTTCGTTATATCCTGCCTATGTATACGCGGCGCGTTTTGAGTGATAAGTAAGTGAAGGAACGTGTACGTGTATCTCTATGCATGTGTACGTGTACGTGTTCATGTGTATTGTGTATGTCTGTATAATGTAATAAGTTTATATAGTGCTCGTAAGATTTTAATCGTTCACAGATAGTCTCACCATCAGTCCATTTCTAAACGAGGATGGGGTTATTCTGTCTGTTTTTATTTAAGACTGCGATAACTATGACCTAACTAATGAGCGATTTCGATAACGCGATCGATCGCTATATGTCTCTCTCTCTCTCTCTCTCTCTCTCTCTCTCTTTCTCTCTCTTTCTCTCTCTGTTCGAGAATCATCCTTCGTAAACGTTTATAACGTCTATCTCACTCTCACTCTCTCTCTCTCACTCTCTCTCTCTCACTTCCTCTCTTTTTTTTCTCACTAACGACAAATCATCATAATCATCATCATCATCATCATCATCATCATCTTCATCATCTTCATCATCTTCATCAACCTCATCATCATCATCATCATCATAATCATAATTATAATCATCATCATCATCATCATCATCATCATCATAATCATCGTAATCATCATCATCGTCCCTATATAATTATGTATAATATGTATATGCCTATGTATATAAATTCACGGAAAAACTCTTGTTTCTCTTCTTTACAAACGTATTATTACTACCTAATGGAAATTTGTACAGTTTTAGCGCAAAAATTTCTTCCTTCCATCCTTTTTCTTCTTCCTTCCTTTCCTTCATATCTCCCTTTCTTTCATTTCTCCTACTATCTCTATCTTTCTCTCTATCTCTCTCGATTACGCTCACGTTAATCCTCTCTCTATCTCTCTAATCTTTTTTTTATTACTTCTCACGTAAATGTTACTAATATAAGTCGCATTTGTTTAATTAATATCTTTGTTGACTTCCTTTCCTCGCTTTGGCTTCGTGGACTATCGGATAAAAAAATTTCCTTTCTTTCTTCCCGATATTTTTCTTCTTCTTCTTCTTCTTTTCTTCTTCTATCTTCTTTTACCTTCTTCTTTCTTCTTACTTAACACGACAGCATTAAAGAACCAATATTTAATTTAAATCATTATATTTAACTATTCGATTTCGTTTCTTTACTTATAGTTACACAAAAAAGAAAAAAAAAACAAAAAAAAAACAAAAAAGAAAAAAAAAAAAGAAAATAAATAAATAAAACTGATCGAAATGATGAGACACGATTAAAAAAAGAAAAAAAAAAAAAAGAGAAAAGAAAGAAAGAAAATGAAAGTAAAAAAAAAATAAATAAATAAATAAATAAAAAGGATTAAAAAAAAAAAAAGAGAAAATGATGAAAAGAAAATTCGTATATAAATTTGATTATTCATATAAAATCGGGATAAATCGATGTCTTTTTATTTTATTAAAATTTTCTTTATGTACCATTTTTTTTTTCTTTAATATCCCTCAAGCTCCTCACCCCCCCCCACCCTCCGAAATCCCTTCCTTCTTAATTTTTGACTATCAACATCGATTAGATCAATAACATCATTATCTAAATAGTTTCCTTTTTCAAAAGAAAACAACAATCATCGTACGAACTTATTTTATATTTATTCGTTGTGAATTAAAGTTTAAATAGATCATAATGAAATTAAACTATCTCTCTATTATCGTTTGAAAATCATTATTGACTTTATATTTATGATACAATCTGATTAAATATATCTAATCGATATGTCGCTTATCAATTCGATTGATCTCTTTAAATGCGCGAATCGTCAAATATATACGAACATCGTAATGAGAGCATCGAAATAAATTGATTCGATTGAAAATGAACAAATGAAATTAATCCTTTTTCCTATTCTCTTCTTTTCTTATCTTTTCTTTCTTTCTTTTTTTTTCTCTTTTTTTTTGTTTTTTTGTTTTTTGTTCTTTTTTCTTTTTTTTCTTTAGAGCAGATCATCGCAACAAATAATACAATTAAAATGGTCACGATCGAAAATAAAAAAAAAAGAAACGTCGATTCTTTTCGAATTGTGTCGGACGCAATGAAACGTGTTTGATATTGTTCGTAATCGTTGATAAAAAAAAAAAAAAGAAAAAAAAAGATTCGTAATTAAATCGAATACGAAATATCTAATTTACAAAAAATAAAAATAAAAAAAAAAAAAAAAAAAAACATCCATCGGGATCGACGATTTTTTACGAGAGTTCAAAAAACGCAGGAAAACGCTAATAAATCTATCTCATCGGGATTTTTCTTTCGATCGAAAGAAATTCTTACTCGCATCATTATCTCTCGCTCACAACTCGTTTCTCATTCTCCTCGTATCGTTTCCTTTCCTTTTCCTTTCTATCTTCTTTTCTTTTCCTTTCTTTGTTTGTTTCTTTTACTTTTTCCTTTTTCTTGTTTTTTTTTTTTTTTTTTTTTTTTTTTTTATTTTATTTTATCTTCTTACTTTTGTTTTCCATTTCTTGTCGACTATTTTTCCGCAGAGCGCAATCTTTTTCATTCACTTGCAAGGAGTAGAAAGCTACAAAAAAAAAAAAAAGAAAAAAGAAAAAAAAAGAAAAAAGAAAAAAGAAAAAAAACTCGACTTGTGCGACGACACTAGCTCGGAATATATCGTCGTGCCGGTCGACAGACAAGGAGATACGGACAGAATGATGGCGGCAAGATTTTCAAAAAAAAAAAACAAAAAAAAAAAAAACAAAAAACCTTGTCCCGACGATTAGATCGTTGATTAGAATTAATGCGAATGTGATATGATATCGAACAATAGTTATTCACCAACTCACGCATGACCGCCGTATTACCTTGGTCGACGACATTTGACGATGATAACGATTAAATAATTTCGATAATAATATATAATAATATATAATAATATATAATAATATATAATAATATATAATAATATATAATAATAATAATAATAATAATAATAATAATAAAATAGTACAATAAATAATATTGTGCGAGGAACGTAGATTCGAATATTGACAGTGATAGTAAAAAGGGTATGTTTGTTGATCATGCTATTAATAGGAACTAGACTATAGAAAAATGTTTTGCATATATGTGTGCATCTGAATATATATATGTATGTATGTATGTATGTATGTATGTATGTATGTATGTATGTATGTATGCGTTTGCATTTATATATATATTTTTATATATAAATACGAATTTTTTCGACGCTAACGTTCCTCGTTTTCATGCGAAAGAACTGAAACCAAGGAAAAGAAAAGAAAAGAAAGAAAGAAAGAAAGGAAGAAAGAATAGAAAAAGAAATGAAAAAAAAGCTATGATACGACGATTTCTAATATTAAATATATATTAAGAAGAAACTATTGTTTTGTTTTTTTTCTTCCGTCATTTTAATCATTTACTCGAAACACCATTATTCGCAATAAAAAAGAAAAAGAAAAATTAATAATGACAAAAGGAAAAAAGCACGCATATAATTTCGATCAAACATTCAATCGATCTCTCTCACTCTATCTCTCTCTCTCTCTCTCTCTCTCTCTCTCTCTCTCTGTCTTTTTTCTTTTTCATTCTTTTTTTTTTAAATTTTTTTTTTCTTCCATAAAACTCGTCCAACCGGCCGTGCAACTCGCTCGAGAATAAATGTTATATATATATATATATATATATATATATAACATACATGTAACAAAGTGCATATACATTTTTGTCCACTCACGTGTCTTTGATTGATTACACAACAAAAAAGAAAAAAAAAAAAAAAAAAAAAGAAAAGGAAAAAAAAGAACCACACACGAAGAAGGAGGAGGAGGAGGAGGAGGAGGAGGAGGAGGGATGTGGATGGAGTAAAAAGAAAATGGAAAAGAGGAAGGAACGAAAGACGTTCGTTTTTTTTTTCTCTCTTCTCTCCTTTTCTTTTTTTCTTTTCTTTTCTTTTCCACACTAGTTGTTACGTCCAGCTGTTACAGTAAGAACGAACGATCCACGTGTCGAAAAATCTTCATCGTTGTGATTGTGGATCCACGAATAATACGACAGGGTAGTATCATCGTTGTTCCATATTAAAATTACATTCGCGATCATTGAGAATTAAATTATCAATTGAAAAGGAGATGTTTAATAATAGATATCATCAGTCAATACGATCTTTCGGTTATGTGGAAATTTCTATAACAGGTTCGGCGGTTGCAGAAACGTTGTTGTTCAATAATTCTTGTTTGTCCCTCAATTTAAGATCATATTGCGATGGCGACGGTGAATCCTTGGTCTCTAATGGCGAAAGACCGTCTGTCTCTTCGAGAGGTGAAACACCTTCCTCGCTGTCCTCGTCTTCGTCATAATCCGCCTCCATTTTTGACTCATGAATATCGTGTAAACGACCAGACAAATATGCCGGATGTGGTGGCAAATGATAACCAGGTTCACCCCCGTAAGTAACTTTACCCATGAACGATCTGATCTCATCGAAATACGTGTCCTCGCGTTCGTTCTCGTTGCTACTGCCAGGTGAATCGGCCACAGAGACAACGCCGCTGCCGTCATCGGCTTCGTGCTTCTTTAAATGTCTATCCAAATTCGTTTGCTGACCGAAACATCTCTCGCAAAGAGGACACTTGAATGGTCTTTGTTTGTCATGTATATTTCTAACATGACGTTGCAAATTACTGGATATACTAAAAGATCTTTCGCAATATTTGCATTTATAAGGCTGTTCACCGGTATGGGTACGTAAATGCCTCGTTAAATTGGCCGATCTTGGAAATACTTTGCCGCAAAACTTGCACGAGTAACGATCCTTTATCTTACCGTGCGCGTGATGATGATGATGATGATGATGATGGTGATGGGGTGGGATTACAGCATCTTGAAACGGTTTCACGCCGGGGAACGCGCCCATCGGCGGCCTGGCAAGCAGGTCGAATCCCCCTCCTGGCCTGGCGCCGCTGAGCCCGTTCATTAGCGTCCCTAAAAAAGGAAGTCCACGGGGTGGCCCGAACGGTGGTAGAGGTGGTAATAATCTCGATTCAGCGGAGGCACCTCCTGCCGTAGGAGGAGCACCTGGGAATGCAGGGAATGTACTTCCAGGTGTACGATACATTGCTTCCAAAAACATTGGATGTATCGGTCTGGGATATGCCATGTGGGGTGGAGTATTTGTTTGATCCGCCGTTGAAAGATTTGTTCTTAGACGCGGACTACTACTCGGTACGTCCTTCGTATCAATGACAGCCGTCATCGATGTTACCGATACGACATTTTCATCTTCGTTTCTCGGTGGATCCACAACAGGTGGTGGTGGTGGTGGTTGCTGTTCTTCGACGGTAATTGGAACAGGCGATGGACTACGACTCGTCTTTCTATCGTCCATCAATACGTCCAATTTCTTCGTTTGGACCCTTAGATCTAATGGCTGATCTGTCGATTCTTCCGTTGTTGAATTGGTCATTTCTATGTCCATTTTCTTTTCTACGGATTTACCATAGTTTTCACGACGCTGTTTGCTTTGATGATCCTCTTCGGATTCCGACGTTGGATGAACTAATGGCCTAGCCGGTGACGGCCTGAACAACGAGGTCGCCTCCTCCCCGGCCGACGGCGAGATTTTACTATGTTGGGGGTGAATTCTCGGTGGTGTGAAACGTTCCTTTTTCGGGCTCTCGCTTCGTTTATCACCGACCTCGTCGAGTTTTGGTGGGAAAAGTAAAGGAGAATTTAAAAAATTCGGCGCGTTTGGGAATATCCCCGGATAAGGAGCCATCAGGCTAGGTGGATAAAATGGTAAACCACCAGGTAGACTGACCGGTGGTCTTGGATAAACAAGGAATGGACTGGGTGCCGAAGTTGGTAATTGCGGCATTGTTCCTGGTGGTCCAGTTGGTGTCGTAGAATCGCAGAAACGTTTATGTTTCGATAAGGACGTAACTGTGCTGAAGGATTGTCCACATTTGACGCACTTTATTTGCATGCGGCAATCCGCGTGCATGCGCTTGTGACGGCAAAGATTCGAGAACTGCGTGTAAGCCTTGAAACAGACCTCGCACTGAAATGGCTTAACGCTGCTGTGTATATGGGTGTGTTGCTTCAATCCGGAACTCGTAGCGAACGTTTTCCCGCACTCGGTGCATGCGTGACTCCTCGCGCCAACGTGATTCGAACGTATGTGCCGTTGGAGATTAGACGGATCCGTAAAAACCTGTCGGGTGTTCGACTAATTAGCGATACTTGGAAGATTGCATTCATTTGGGAATATCGTTATTTTCACGTCGGCTATTTCCAAAAATTAATAATTACCCTCGGACAATTTTCACATGGATAATTTCTTCGATCGCCGTGTACTATGGCTCGATGGCGAACCAAAAGTGCACGCCAAGCGTAACCACGTGGACAATCGTCGCACCGATGTTGATCAGCTGGATATCTGTGACAAGTAACCAGGTGTCCGTCCAATCTGAAATGCAAATAAAAAAAAAGAAAAAAAAAAAAAAAAAGAAATACAATGACGATTAGCCGGGGGATAAAGAAAAAAGTATTTTTCTTTTGATAAATCAATTCGTTATAAACCTCTTACGTTTTTTTTTCTTCTACTTCTTCTTGTTTTTCTTTTTTTTTTTTGTTTCCTTTTATAAATGCAAACGAACGAAGATAAAAGGAGAGAAAAACAAAAAGAACAACGACGAAAGAACAAGTGATAAAATAATAAAAATGACTGAAGAACGATGCGAAATTGTAAGAGAAGACGGACTACGAGCAAGTCCGCTTTGAGGAGGATGACTAACAAGTGGCACCACCAACCTGCCAACGAACCACCTCTTTCTCTGCCTCTTTCCCTTTCCCTTTCTCTCCCTTTCCCTCTCTTTCTCAACTAATAACGCTCGTCCTCCCCAAGAAAATGGTCATCGTACGTGCAACAAACGCACAGAGAGAGAGAGAGAGAAAGAAAGTGAGAGAGTGAAAGAGAGAGAGAGAGAGAGAGAGTGAGAGAGTGAAAGAGAGAGAGTGAGAGAGTGAAAGAGAGAGAGAGAGAGAGAGAGAGAGAGAGAGAGTGAGAGAGTGAAAGAGAGAGAGAGAGAGAGTGTATGTGACAACAGTATACTAACACAACACCCGTAGAAGGTATTCGTAAGTTTAGTTGGAGGAGGAAGAAGGGCGTCTTCGAGGGTGTCACAAAGTGGGCACGGGTTATGGTCACAGGATGGCATGGTGTGTGAGACAGCATTGATTTTACACCCTCGAACTCCTCGTGTGAAAGCTATTCCCTGTGAGATAGTGCCTTCACAGTGACGGTGCATAGTGCCAGATGAGTGCCGAGCACGCAACGCCTTCTATGATGTATGCGAAAGACGTTCGATGCGACCGAATGCGGACCTCAGAATTATTTTTCTTTGTTACAACAGGTGAACTTTGAACCTATATGCGTCTGTATATATATATATATGTGTGTAGATAGAGAGAGAGAGAGAGAGAGAGAGAGAGAGAGAGAGAGAGAGAGAGAGAGAGAGAGGATGCATGACACGTAACGTTATAATATATATTCCTCTCGATAGAAAATTTAATATTAAACAAAATTTCACTTTTATTAAAATACAATTTTTTTTCCCCTTTTCCTTTCTTCTTCCTTTTTTTTTCCTGACAAGTTAAATCGTTTTGTTCAAATAATATGCATAGATTACATCGAACAAATATACAATCGATCTACTACATTTTTACGATAATTAATCGAATCCTATCATATGTCGAAAATAAAAGAGATCCTTCTGACAACAACAACAACAACAATGACGATGATGACTATAACAACGACAATGTCACAAAATAAATGGCATTAAAGAATATTTATAAAAATATGTAAAAACTAAAGAAACACATGTGTGATCGTTAATATGGATCAAGGATTTTATTATCACTAGGATAAGGAAGTACTCAACGAAGAAAGCAATCTACTCACTTCTCTCTCACTCTCTCTCTATTACTCTTGAGAAAAAAAACCTATAGGACATCGAAGGGGTAGCCCTTCGAAAGGGCTCGCGTGATCACGAGCCCTTTTTGAAGCAAGAATATATATATATATATATATATATATCGTATAGCGCTTAGATTTAAAGTGGATAACGTGCCTCGAAGCCTAACCACCCCCATCCATCTCTCACCCTTCCAATTCACTCTCTCTCTCTTTCTCTCTCTCTCTCTCTCTTTCTCTCCATCTCTCTCTATCTCTATCTATTTATCTCTCTCTCTCTCTCTCTTCATATCTATATAAGGCTTATATCAATTAATAATCGACGTTCGATGTAGACATTTACGTCGTGTATGATGAGTGTTAACGATCGCAAACGAATGAGAAAAAAGTAGAGAACAGAGAGAGCAGAGAGAGAGAGAGAGAGAGAGAGAGAGAGAGAGAGAGAGAGAGAGAGAGAGAGATTCGTGTCAACTACACCGTTAGTAATCTGATTCGAAAAAAACATACGACGATGTCTTATGAATCCTTGATGAGTAGAACTTTGTTACACGGTTATAATGATAACGATTTTATGGATAATAATACGAGTGAATATATGATGATCATGATAATGACGATGATGATGATGATGATGATAATGATAATAATAATAAAAAGAGGAGAAGATATAAAAAGATCTTCGTTCTGTTACACAAATGTATCTAACGATTGATTTATTTATATTTCTCTTTTTTTTTTTTTTTTTTTTTTTTTTTTTATATACTTACAGATCTATGTCTTGAAATGGTTTGTCACAGACGGTACATCTCGTCTCGCTCTCCTCTTCGTCCTCTCTATCCTCATCAACACTATGTTGGGATGCTGTACAGAAGAAAAAAAACAAAATAAATAAATAAAGAAAGTAAGTAAGAAAGAAAGAAATAAAAGTGAAGAACAAATTATATTACAAATTGATTCGATTCGATTTTAATAGATAAAATTAGATACATCGGTTACACGTGTGTTCTATTTATTTTTTTTTTCTTTTTCTTTTTTTTCTTTCTTTTTTTTTTTTTATTGATAAGAAAAAAAGAAAACACGCGCACGCAAGCGCGTATTACGTGACCGAAATTATTACAAGAGGGAGGGGAAGATCGGGGGTGTTTCTAACATTTTATAGCATATATACCTGTGTTTTCTATCTCTCTTCTCTCTTTCTCTCTCTCTCTTTTTCTACACACACACACACACACACACATATATATATATAAACACAGACATGTATACACACTAGAATTATTTCATGAATTATTAAATTAAATCGCCGTTATCGTACGATCTGCACGATGAAGAGTGCAGCCTACCTGTCTCTGCTGGTGGCGTAACGAGAAATTAAAGAGTCTGTCAATACGGGAAAATAATTTCGCGTATGGAGGGAGAGAGAGAGAGAGAGAGAGAGAGAGAGAGAGAGAGAGAGAGAGAGAGAGAGAGAGAGAGAGAGAGAAATAAAAAAAATAATAATAATGACGCGACGTTGGTGAGATTGACGAAAATGGGATGAAAAGAAAAAAGAAAAGAAAACAAAAAAAAAAAAAAGAAAAATAATAAAAATAAAAAAGAGTAGGAAGAAGAAAACGAATAAAAAAAAAGAGCAGAAAAATGAAAAAGAAAAAAAAAACAAAGTGGAAAAGGAAAGAGAAACGAAAAAGGAATCTAGGCAATTTACCTAGTTTAATGTATTTTTTCTTCTTCGTTCTTTTTTTGTTTTGTTTTTTTTTTCTTCTTCTTCTTCTTTCCTTTTGGAAAATATGTAACTACGTTGTTATGTCGTAAATAAACTGCAGCGCGACACTGACAAGTTGCTACTTTACTTCGATAATAATTGAAAAATGCACACATACACACACAAATGCACAGACTCACGCATACACATTTTGTCACATCGATGCACTTTGCAAGGGAAAAAAGCAAAAGTGAATAAATAAAAGAAATAAATAAGTAAATAAATAAAAAGGAAACGAAGAAAAAAATTATGAAGAAAAATCTGCTTTTTTCTTTTTTTTTTTTTTTGTCTGAAAAAACAACGTTTACGATATACGTAAGTCTTTGAAATTTCTTGAAAATTTTTCGATCAAGTAAAACGTCATTACGATCCGACGAACAAGAAGGTACTGAAGGACGATAGATAAAATGATGTTTTGTTATGGCAGGTAGGTGACCTATACTTATCCTTTAATACACACTCGTTGGAATCACTTTCTATTGGTAAAAGCGACATACTCTGTTGACCAATAGCAAGTAAGTTCCCCCAACACACATGTCAAACTAGAATCCGTGACAAGAGACCAAAACGCCAACGCCTTTTCTACTTTTTCTCTTTTTTTTTTTCTTTCTTTTTCTTTTTTTTTTTTTCATTAGATCCGCTTGCAAAATTAATACTAGCAAAAATATCGATGATCATTTCTAAAATGAATGAATGAATGAATTAATTAATCCAAGAGAATTTAATTAATCGATTATAATTTTATAATATTTAACGTTATCACAGAACGTTCTAACATATATATATGATAATATGATAATAAAATTTATCGGATTAAAAATATTTTAAATAATATCAATGATTGTGAAATTTTAATAAGAGAGGGAGAGAGAGAGAGAGAGAGAAAAAAAAAGAAAAAAGAGAGAGAAAGAAAAAGGACGAACGTTACACGTCAATTAATTAATTCTCAAATAATAATGAAGATTTTAAAACAAACGAATCCCTTCGATCTTATCCCTATTTGTTCGATATATTAAACAACCTTTTGAAAATAACGCAGTAGACCTCCAACGGTTATTTAAATCTGTCGCTACACTTGTCCGTATCAAGGACCATATGGTCTAACGATGGCCCCCAACGGACCTTCATGGGAACTGGCCGCAACACCCATCAGTACTCACCATCGTATACGATCCAAAGCTCACCCCATGCCACCCTATCCCCATCCCACCCCACTTTC